>NW_025780857.1:0-45496 GCF_021130785.1 Homalodisca vitripennis
TTTACTAACTATTTTCTGTAAAAGATTAACAAAATTAATTTAATAATTTGAATATTTTAATAACTAAAACAAATTATGCATTTATAATCTAATTAATTGTTAATACTATTTGTTTAAGACTACCATTTCCTCTTTAGAGGATACAATATTTCATACATTTGATATTAGTTTTTTCTTTTATTTACTTTTCAACTGAGTAACAAACTTTGTACTGTATTTTACGTATCAATAGTTTTGCTGTATATAAGTATAATAATTTTAAAAAATATATACATGGTTTTCATATACGAGGAATAATTTTATGTTCTTCCTTCCTAGATAATTAAATGCCTGTGCTAATGTGATTAAAAGGGGTGGGTCCGTGAGGACCGAATCCGCCAGGGCCGAATAGTGAAATTTTCCGCTAAGACCGAAAACGAAACTTTCCGTCAGCTCCGAAAATAATCCGCCAAGGTCGAAAAATGGACTTTCCGTCAGCTCCGAATTCTAACGTAAACATTCCTATAACCTCGAATACTTATTCGTAGAGTCCGCCAGCTCCGAAATAAGATATTGTCCGTGAGATCCGAATATGTAATATTCCGTTAACACCGAATCCTATAGGGACGAAAGCAGTTGCAATCCAGTAAGGCCGATAAAACTCAATCGTCCGATAGGGCCGAAACTGAAGCATTCCGTCAGCGCCGAATTATAGCAGGAGCAGTCCGTTAACTCCGAATAAATACGTAACAGTCCGCCAACTCCGAATTGGGATTGTTCCGCCAAGTCCGAATCTGATTCTTTCCGCGAACGTCGAATATTGGACTCGCCCCCAAGCGGAGAGGTATGCGCGCAGTCGGTGAAATGGGAGGAGCTTAGTGGCGAGTCCGCCCAGGCCAGGGGGAATCACAGGGGGTCCCCCAATCACAGTGTTCCGGTTCACGAGCTCCTCATGCAGCGGCATAATGAGGTGATCGCAACCGGCGGAGAGAATGAGTGGTGATGGAGGGGCCCCTCGGCTAGTGGTGGGAATAACTGAATGAAAATAACTGGTTAGTTCGGTTATTTTATTTTAAACCGATTAGTCGGTTATTTTTGCTGCATCCAGTTAAATTAGTCTATAGACTAATTTTTCTACCGACTAATTTTTCTATAAGTTATTAACTGGTTGTGAAGACTTAGTCTATATTTGAAATTAATCGTTGATTCTGATCGGTTTATTTTAAATTAGTCTTTAGATAAGTTTTTCTACCGACTAATATTTCTATAAGTTAAACTGGTTGTGAAGACTTAGTCTATATTTTGAATTAATCGTTGATTCTGATCGGTTATTTTAAATCAGTCTTTAGATTAGTTTTTCTACCGACTAATTTTTCTATAAGTTAACTGATTGTGGAGACTTAGTCTGTACTTGAATTAGTCGTTGATTCTGAATCGGTTATTTTAAATTAGTCTTTAGATTAGTTTTTTCTACCGACTAATTTTTCTATAAGTTAACTGGTTGTGAAGACTTAGTCTATATTTGAATTAATCGTTGATTCTGATCGGTTATTTTAAATTAGTCTTTAGATTAGTTTTTCTACCGACTAATTTTTCTATAAGTTAACTGATTGTGCAGACTTAGTCTGTACTTGAATTAGTCGTTGATTCTGATCGGTTATTTTTAAATTAGTCTTTAGATTAGTTTTTTCTACCGAATAATTTTCTGCAAGTTAACTGGTTGTGCAGACAGTCTATACTTGAATTGCTCGTTTATTATAATAAGTTATTTTTATTACTGAAATATCGTTCTTTAGCGATTAACTTTCGGTTAACTTTGGTGATTCGTAATTAAAATAAATTATAATTTTGCAATTTGAACGGTAATTATTTTGTAGTGTTATAAATGATATATGATAATATAACATTTTAAAATGTTATGACTATAACGTATGAACAGAAAAAATTAATAATACAATTACAGAATTTCGTTTTCAATTACGGTTCTGCCAGTGCGGGTTTGCTTGGAATTTTTTGATTGTATATTCAGGTCCGAACTCAGACCGGGTTTTCGTACAATTTCTTCCGGAGCCAGTCACACGTCTATATGAAGGAACTGTGTCTGGTGGGGGGACACGACGGGGCCCGACCGAATATCTTTACCAGGGCTCGCCAAAGCTAAGTACGGCCGTGAGTAAATTGGCCGCGCCGCGCCGCGTACCTGTCTCAACAGGAATGGTTCATTCCCCCACCACCCCATCCCTAAAATGTGGATAGAATTTAAAAGGTAATCGGTTATTCATTCGACTAAAATAAACCGATTAACAACAAAAATAACTGACTGGTTAGTCGGTTATAAAATCCATTCGGTTATCCCATCACTTCGTACAGGTCAGACTGCGGCGGGCTCCGCAACAGGAAGGTTCATTGTTCTCTCGCTCCATTGTAGAGAAGAATGTTATGTGATACATATAAATGACTCAATTAGTCCATCAATGAGTACAATTTGAATGGTATTTATTCTACGTCATAATTATGTTGGAAAAGTGAACGACATTTTAAGAAATAATTTTAAAACTCACATGGAGCTTGAATATTGTATGTACATATTTAGAATAGAATAGAATTCAGAATAGAATATATTTATTTTTCGAAAGTAATTACAATCTATCACAACTAAAAATAATCTGGTGCAAAATTATCAAAAAAGATGGTAATAATATTAATTCACATATAGTCTTAAATTTGACTGCAATTAAACTATACAATATCACAAATTATCATAATTAAAAGAATAAAAATACTATATATAAATTTAAATGCAACACACATATTCTAGTATATATCCAATATATATTTACTTTAAAAAAACATAGGGCCTCTAAGGCAAAGCCTGTGTAGAGGTTCCTTCTCCAAGATTAAACATTTTGCGCTACAAAGATTTTTATATTTTATTTAACTACATAAATTCCCACTAAATAAATGCATTGTGGCAATATAACTTCAACAAACCTAGCCGCTTAGAATAATGTTTGTTTCTTTACGATATAGATTTAACACAAATTAAACTTGTATATTAATAAGGTGATCAATATTATCTTTTTTTAAAAGCCAAAACTTCAATTTTTTTGCAAACAACTTAGCATTTGTACAATTTGCAATGCTTTTCGGAATAATATTAAAAATTCTAGGAGCCATAAAACAATAACTTTTTGTAAAAAATGTCAAATTTGGCTTGGGTACTTCCAAACGTTTCTTTACACCTTTACACATTTAATAACATCAAGTGTAGTCACATTTCCCTTCATCAATAAGTATAATCCTCATTATCATTATATTTCCACTACAATTAATGTACGTAAAATTTAGTTTTAGGAATTTGTGTTGAGTCTACACAGTCAATTCCTTGGTAATATATGCATCATATTTTCATTAGCACATCAACTTTATAGGCATATAGTTAATCGTTTGTTTACATGTGGCCTGTAGTTAATAGTTAGTTAATCTCATTGTAGTTCTAGTATGGGCCGGGTATTTATAGAATACTAGCTGTTACCCGCGGCTTCGCACGCAATCTTAGAACCAAAGTCCTTATATTACTTAGTAAAAGCAATTATGATGTAGGCTAATATGATGGAAGTCCTATAAAAATTTTAATTTGTAGGCATACATCAGGTAGATATTATTTAAGTTCATGGTAAATAGTATCAGAGTTTAACTCAATTATTATATCACGTTTGGCACATGCGGGAGCATTTCTGGTTCAAATTAATTATGTACATAACGTCACAGCTGAATCTACCTTGTCATCCCGATCAAGAAAAGACAAATCTCAGATCATACAGGTCTCGGAAACTTACTTCGGTCAAAAAGCGTATATTTCTAGTCCTTGTCATATATTTCAGGTCTAAGATATTTCCAGTACCATAGTTGAGTTTGCCTTGTTGTTCTGACGAAGAAGAAAAAGAATATATATATATAATATTATATATTAATAATATCTAATATATGTTAGTAATATATTAACATATATTAAAGCATTATTTGATGTTTCAACTGATTTTCCTCAAAAAGGTTGAAAGAAGTTTAACCCTTTTAATTTTATAAAATATTAGGTATACAGTGCTTGGTCAGTAGTGAAATGCAGATAACAGAGACAAAAGGTACATTGTAAAATGCACAATGGCACTGGAAATATCTTAGACTAAAAGAAGATTGCAAGTTCCGAATGTGGAAATGTTTTGACCGAAATAAGTTTTTGAGACCTACATCGTAACTTATATTATAAATGCGAAAGTGAGTTTGTTTGTATATTAACATATAGGCCTATTCGTATTCCAAATTATGAAAATCCTCATCTTGGTCTCTGAAGTTGTATTGCAGCAAGGAAATGTATTCAAAGACCTGTTAAATGTAATGTAATGTGTGTAATGTATGTTTTGTGTAAACATAGTTTGCTGACGGTAGATACAATCATAGGTTTTAACTATATAGTTTAACCACTATTTTCTATTTGGTTACATTTATAGGCTTGAAAACGTACTGAGAGCTTCATAGTAGCATCACTTATCTCTACATTTTCTGCAACCGCTGTTTTAGCACTGAGTAAGAAAATATCCAGATAAGATAATAACAGTTTTTGTGAAAATAAACTCTAAATTTTAGCAAATGTTAATTTATTCTGTGCTTGGTCAGTACTGTGACGCTAATATAAAGGACAGAGTCACTATCTAACTTACTATAAGCTTAAATAAAGTTGGTTGTAAAACCCATCTTAGTTGTCTTGAGAGAAGCTTTTCCCTGCCCTGTATACATATTTTCTTGATCGGGATAGAAGACAAAATTGTGGAAGAAAAGAATGCTAAGACAACATTAATTTATAATGGCCATATTTAATGTTACGATATTACACTTTTGACAGATTTTCTTTATCGTGGCAACAAGGCATACTACATCGGCGTCGGAAATATAATTCACTCGAACAAGAAGTACTCGTGCACAAATAAAAAGCATACGAAATTGCAAGGCAATCCGTGAGTAACTTCTAGTGATATGATACATTCTATAATAATAATGATTCATTTCAACTTCTCTTTCATGAAGGATACCTCAAGGAAACTATATATTTTTTTACACCTTCATAAATTATATGTTTTGCAATACTACAACCAAAGAAAATTAAATTTACTTTTCATTTTATTAGCGTGTTAGTACTTAAATAGTTTAACCTGTGAATCCGTTTTTATATACTTACCGTGAAAACTTATTATTCGATGCAATTCATCTATTGACATTATTTTGATCTAGTAACAGGATTCGCGGAGGTTGCATAAAAAAATTGCTATTCTATGTCTCAGTTCATTCTTAAGATGCACTGTGCACAATCAGACAAACAATCGTACAAAATAGAGTTTGAAACTAAAATTACCTATAATAAAACTCAGTCTTGTATAAATGAAGTTTCATGCAAAATTTTAAACCTTCATATGAAGTCTTTCTTGGCATGTCTTCCAGATAATACATTCAAATTTTTGTTCATTAAATTGGGGTTTCATATCGGTGTTAAAATCATAAAATTCTACACACTAATTCACTATTAATTTACATATGTGTTGGGATAGTTAGGCTTCATGCGTTAATATGTTAATGAGTTTATTTTTGAAATTTATTTATGTTGATACTGTCTCGTTTTTATCACGGTTGCCCAATGTAGTCTAAACATTTAGCCAAATCCCATGGAGTGACATGTACCATAATTTAACTTTAATTAATTTAATTTAGCTTTATGGTACAGTTTTAAGTTTGTAGGTTAGTTCGTTTTCGTGCGGACAGATATACAGACAGACAGACAGACAAACTTACAAATTAAATTTGTTTAATCCCACAAGTTACAGGCCTCGTTAGAGCAGTCAGTGAAATGTGTATTATTATACTCTATTTAACTAACTTTTTGACTTTTTGTTTGTGCACTAATCTATATACACATACAATTTAGAGATATAACGTACCGAAATGGACTATTTAATTATTGATTTAGTATAATTACACTGAAAAGATACATATACTTATATAATCACTGGTGGTGACTTTTGTACAGTTTATTGATGACAAATCTATAGTTGAACCATTCCTGTTTTGTAAAGATCTCCCTGATACAACAAAAGGACAAGACATTTTTAATTTAGTTGATAAGTTCTTTGAAAATTCCAAAATATTATGGCAGTCCTGTTTAAGTGTCCCATTTATGGGTGGGCACTTCACAGGCTTTCTAACGTTAGCAAAACAGAAAAACACAGATATAGTTTATACACATTGTTTCCTACATAGAGAAACTCTGATTGCCATATCTTTGGCTTCTGGAATAAAAGTAGTACTCGACAGGTGTGTAAAGTTGACATACACAAAATAGCTTACCCACATTTTTCATATTATTCGTTAGTTCTTCGTAAGTTCCTGTTAGTTCTCACAAAAGTTTCGTTTGTTTAGCAATATTAAAAACTTTACAGCCTTAATTCAATGTGTCACCATAAAAATTAGCCTACCCAGATTAAATAATACGTTTTCAAAATTCATATCGTCAGTCCCTCGTTATTTTTCGTTACTTCAGCAATAACATCTATTTTACAGCCCTAATTTAATGGCTAGGCATACTTCACACCGTGAAAAAGTGGCGAAACAAGATTAATGGGTAATTAGATTGTAGTAACATCGATGCAAAATGCATTCCAGACAACATACATTTTTGGTAGGTTTTGTTAGGTTTGTCATTCACCACCTTTGTTTTATATTTAACGAAATATTAAGAACCCTTAAGTTTTCATTTCTGGCAATTTGGCCCACGCAAAATAGCCCATTCACTTACAACTGGTTGGAATCCTTAGTATACGTTAGTTTTGCTATTCCCGAAGTTCTTTATGTTGTTATTGTAACGCCTTTGTTATTATAACATAAACGCTATAAAATTAAAATTAAATTAATTGGTTTGAACAAAATATTGCTTGTCATAGAAAATAGGTATTGTGAAATATTATGGTGGCTTGATAATTGAAATATTAAATTGTCCTATTTAAACATTATTGTAGTTGCAATATTAATAAATACATAAAACAAATGAGTTTGGGATATTATTTTATTAAATAATAAACAAACATTATAATCCAAAGGAAGTATCATCTGTAATTTACAATTTTAATGAGCAAAATAATATTTTTGCCCTGAACTATCCTCCCGAAGACTAGACTAAAGTTTGAACAGGCTATTATCATTAAATATGAAAGATTTTTGTTGATAAGTCTGCTTCGGAATTTATTCTTAAAGAAGTTCATGTTAGAAAATGCTGCTTTCAAACATACGTCAACCCATACAAAGTAAGAAGTTTCAAGGCTAGTTTTCTGGATATTTATTAAGAAAAACAAGACGTTTTATCCAAAAGTATTGACATTACACTTTCTCTTTTTGATGTTTAACAAATGTATTTTCTTGGAAATCGATCATTTCTATCTTGAGAGCAACTTTATTACTCCCGAAAATATTAGCACCTTCATTGTTCCATTCATCAACAGAATCCAGAGAGTAAATGTTACTAAGGATGTCGACAACAATCTCAATTTTCTTGAAATCTGTGAATTTGTTTTCAAATTCCTTTTTAAGGTCCTTAATGAACGTTTTGTATTGGCCGACGTCAAGCTTGTTGTCACTACTGATTATTTTTTAATTAGGGAAGTGCAGGCGTTCATTTTCAGGATCAATGTTAAAAAGATTTAGTTTGTGCAAAAAGCTTTTTACTTTTGTCAGGAACTGCCATGCAAGCTTTTCTTTGCCTTTAAGTTAAAGTTCAGATTATTGAGTTGTTAAAGAATATCTGATAAGAAAGCAATGGATGTGTTTTATTCTTTATTGCCAAGAAAACTTAAGTAGGTGATGGTTGATATCTGATCAATATTGAAAAGAAATGTCTTCGTCTTCTAAAATGGTAAAGAATCGTTGTAAAATGCAGTCTTTGCTTTCAACCTTTTAACCACACATTATTTTGCAACAACAGAACGTCATCTTAAGCGTCTACTTCATAAAGAAATATTTTCAATTCACGATGTATTGCACGAAGACAGTTTGTTATTTAAATAATTTCTTGCATTATTCTCTCAAGAATAGGATTGCGTTTGAAGAAAAGCGCAGTATGCTGAATGATATAGTGGTTGGAAACGAAATTTTCATTACTTTTCCATTGATTTTTAGTAGGTGAACTAGTCGTTTTTGACCCAATCATCGCTGGTGCACCGTCGGTAGTTAGTGATAAAAGCTTTTTAAAATGTAACTCATATTTAACGAAATAATCCATTACCGCTTCGATTATGTATTTCCCTGGGTTTTTCCTATTAACAACAAAATAACTAATAGCTCATCAACAAAAGTTTCTCTAATTTTATCCAAAAAACGTACAAATATAATGAATTGTGCTTCAACAGTAATTTTACAAGAGTCATCCTTAGCCAATATGTAATATTCGGAATTATATAACTATCCTTTCAAATAAAAATGATTTTATTCTACCAAAACATGTGTGTTTTTTTAGTGAATTTGCAGACAATGGAGTTTCAACACCACGTTTTCCGTTATCACTAAAACATTGCCTACATCGGGCATGTGTTCCTTAATTATGTCAGTATCGTTGAATAGTTTCATGTGCTTAGCAAGAGTCCAAGAAATACGTAAAGAAGCCTCTCCACATTCCACCTGCTCAGTCATTTATTTGAGTTGAAGATACGTAGATTGACAGTAAACTTTAGATTTACTAAGATTACTGGCAGGTGTAAATATATCAGCATATTATTTGTGTTTGATCTCATAATGTCGTTTTATAATCCATCTTTTAAATAACGCAACTGTTTTTTGACACTTCAAACACAATGGTACTGCTCTAACACGATTTGGTACCAATACGCGTGAAACAATACAAATCGGTCCATTCTGGCAAAAACTGTTAATTTTCGACTTCCACCTTTCTTGGAATACCTGATGATGAAACAGGTAGTATGTAAACCGTTTGAATGGAAGTACGATAAATATAGCCTATATACAAGTATTTACATGAAAACGTATAATACTTATAAGAAGGTTAGAAAATTAAAGAAAATAATATCGCCTAAGAAATTTCAAATTTTAATTTCTCATGACGTATGGCCTAAAATGAATCCGATATCTAAAGTTTAAAAACATAATGAGTGACCATGTACAAGAAAGCGGGGAGTACTTCCATCTTTTGCTTCACCTGTACTCGACCAAGTTGTAAAAAAGAAACAGTAGAGCACGACTAGAAATTGGCCTTATTCGTTGTTCAACCTCTACAGCGGAAAATAGTGTTAACATTAACCAAGAATGTGAATAATGGAAATCAAGAAGTATTTTGTTTAATATTTTCCAACTTTTACTGGTTGTATTATACTACTATATTTTGCTCAATAAGTTAAAATAAATTAAGTTTCTTTTAAATGTAATTTTTTTCTTTCACTTACCCAAGAAAATTATATTATTTTAATAAATAATATAATTTTCCTGATTTTTGTTGTATAAGTACGTTTATATCAAGTACTTAAGCTTAATCAATGGCATAAAGTAATAGGTGTGCCGTTTTTTGTTGTGTGCCGCGAGAAAAAACCGTTTGGGAAACACTGATCCAGAATAAAAATAGAGGGTTAAGAAACGAGGTTGAAAAAAGTACTGATTGTAACATACCAAGAAAGAGACTTTGCTTATTTATAATCAAAAATCAATTTGATGAAATCACAACTGTGTAAACTTTATTAAATCTGTACACAATCTAATTGCCTTTGATGAAAAACTTGTTCCTTATAACGTCTTAGTGACAATATATACCTACATATGGTTATTTAGTGGTATACATGAAAGTACCACTTAAATAAAGTTATGATTAGTTCATCCATCAATTATGAGATGAACAGATCGAACTACGTTATGTGATATTGAGACAAGATATTCCAGGGCGTTGATCTCCCAACTACTGTTTTTTTTCCGGTCAGGGTGTATCTATTTTCAGAAATGTGATAAGAACCGTGAGAACCCCGGTAGGGGGAGAGATAGTGGCCAGCATACCTACTGATCTAGCTTCCTTTCGAGTTCATCGCCTTTTCCCTCTTTTAAATCAAACTCTTTCCACTAATACTTGATTACTTTGAAAATCAATGAGCCTCTTCTTTTTGTCACACTTCATTCTATTTATCAGACAATTTATTGGACAATATTAGAACTCTGCATGTTGTGTTTAGAGAGCGATGTCTCTCATATCAAGTTTAGAAATAAATAAAGCTGTCTAATACGCATATTTTATTTAGACCTGAGGTAAGGCGGGAGGTTTTGGAAAACAATGTACACAAATACACTATTTAATTGTAATTTAATGTGCAAATTTAAATCACTAGCTATTCATATTTTTAAAAGGAAAGGAATGAAATCAAATACTTTTCTTTTGTATGTATTATACTAATCTTCTGAAAGAATTCTTCGTCTTGTAAAGGACCAAAGAACATTGCTCTATGTGACAATAACAAAACTATATCCTAGACAGACTAATTCCAAAAATTTTGTAATCGTATTGCTAATAAATTATATGCTTATTATGAGAAGTGTACGTATTGTTAGAAAACCTGAAGGCATTAGTTTTTCAGGTAGTTTTTTTCCGATTTTTCTTTATCTCAAGCCGACCGAATATGTGACTTTCGTATTTAAAGAAACGTTCAGTCTATTCACTTGCACATTTTCACATGCACAGTTGAAGGAAACGCTATTTCGGAGACAGAGATTGAGAAACGTTTCAGAAACCTGTGATAACAAAGGCTTATCTAAAAAAAGATGTTTCGTGTAAGTATTGGTGAAAACTCTAAAACTGTATCAGAGGTATCTCTAATCATGAAACGACAGAATGATACAAACTATAAAACTTTTGTAGACTCTAGTGGATTATGTGACCAAATAAACACAATCCTTACATCTTTACCTTCTACTGACAAAATAGGAGATCTACCGTTAGTCTGTGTACTTCATCCACCAGATACCGAAGAAAACTACAACATACCATATAGTTTGCTTAAAGAAGTGCTTAATACAACACAGACAAGGTGACTATATTTCTGTTAGACGAAACTCTTTACAAATGTTTTTTCCTAAATCTAATTTACTTTTGTGTACTTTCATGTATGTCAAGCAGTCTGGAGGTGGCTGTGGGATATAAAACACAATGTGTTGAAATAAGATATGAAAACTAAAATGAAAAGTTTCCAAGAGGTGCAACAAGCAGACTGCAAGAATGAAGAAAGTGCGACTTCAGTCGGTGCAGCAGAACAATGGTATGAGGACTAATAAATTAAGAATCGTGAAAAAGGAGTACCTATATTATGTGTTATTTTAAAACTCTTTTGGAGTGGAGAGCTCTATGGTGCTATCGTTTTGCAACATTGTGATGATCGAAAGGGATGATACAAACAAGTACTGTGAAGCGTTCGTGAGCTTTTTGAAAGATTAAAATGATGTAAATCTCTTGATAGACTATGCTTTGATTAATTATATTTGCAATTGATTTGAAAACTACCGTGAAACCAGATTCATTTATTTCGCCAGTTATCGGTGTGATCAAAATATTATGGAAGCTCAGAAATCACTGAACTGTCAAGAGCTCACTAAATACTATAAGAAGTATATTGTAATATCTTAAGGAAAGTAATTCTTGCTTCCAAAAAAATGGCAAATGACAGATTCATATAGGATGCGAGGAATAGGCCACACGCGATGTGGGAGATGGTTAATAGAGAAACTAACAAGTTAAAAATTAAAGCGGATGAGGATCTTGAGTCCCCTTCTTCCAGTGATTTCTAAATTTTTTGAAAAAGTAGTCCCAATCACAATTCTTAAACATTTTACTACATATAACATTTTGTATAAAAATCAGTTTAACTCATCAACAGCCTAGGCAGTGTTTGAACTAATTGATACAATTTTATTTTTCAATTTTGAAAAAAAAAACATCATACTGCAACTCTTTTCTGTGACCTATCAAAGGCTTTTGACTGTGTTGAAACACAGAAAAATGTTAAAGAAATTAGAATTTATGGCTTTTCAGTTCACAGTTCAATATCTTCATATTTATCACATAAGAAACAAAAGGTTACAATTAAAAATAAGTCTTCGATAAAGTTTTCTTCCCACTGACAACTCAACGATCGTGGCGTTTCCAAGGCTCAGTGCTGGGTCCACTACTATTTCTAAATTACGTGAACGATTTTTCACCTAACCTAACTACATTATCTGTAGTTGTGTTTGCTGACGACACCACTATAAAAACAAAATCTCTTGATGATTTAGAGAATAAAATTAATCAAGCAACTGACGAAGCAGGGTAGTGGTTCTCAGCTACTGTTCAAAGAAAATAAAAGCCAATTATTAATATTCTCAACACTCCAATCGGCAAGCACGTATATTAATTTTAACCTAACTAATATTAAAGTAACATCGTCATGTACATTTCTTTGTTTAGTTGTGGATAATTCAATATCATGGAAAGAACACATTATGTATTCCTTTTAATGTATATTTTGTGACTTGTGAATGTCCATTTGATAGAAGAGGCCGTTATTGTGACACGAATGAATAACATACTTCATGTTTGTCTACATAATATTATGCACAGCTCAGCCTCACGCTATAGATAGGATATACGGGCCAGCCAGTCTTCGGATATCTCTGCCACGCGCCTTGGCAGACCCGACTGGCGACTGAAGCCACTTTGGGGTTGTAAATACGCGTGCGGGCGGCGCGGGTCTGAATGCGCCACGACCACAAACTGGGATGCTCGCAGAGGCTTTGTTCAATGTGCGATGTTACGAAATCATATCCTGCTCGTCCGCACAGCATCTGCGTTCAATGTGCAGGTGGCCTACTGTTAGCACCTCATTCATGGCCTCATTCATGCACCTAACGTTCGCACTGGCTGACCGAGTGAAAGATTATATACACCGAACAATAGAAATAACTACAAAGAGCACACATTATTTCAGAACTTATCAGTAGGATAGAAACTTGCGCTTAAAATTCGTAATGTATCGTAGTGTACTCATTTCAACCAATATATAATCTTAAACATTATTTTTTTCTGTCCACAGCCAAATAGGGTTTTACATTTAACTCATTATACATAATTTAACTGACTATTACGTTAATTAACTGACTATTTCCCTTGGTTTATTTTCTACATTTTTAATAATATTTTGAATCATTGGTAGATTAATTCCATTTTCGACTTCCTTAACCTGTACTTACTTTGGTTAGTCTTTATCTGGTCCTCCAACTTTATGCGATTATCAAGGCTTTGTCTGAGAGGGATATTATAATTACTATTGATCCAACTTTAAGACAAGAAGGGTCTCTACTACTGTATGTATTGTTTCGTGTATGCATAAATCCGATATCACTAAGTTACTATAATCAACAATTTGTTACGCAAAATATCAAGGTTTAAAGTAAAACCGTATTGAATTGTAAATTGTACAATGAAAAGAAAAGAAGATTCCAATGCGGTATTAATTTTATAAAACCATTCTACTTATATTTTGTAATAGTTTATTGTTTGTACGCGGTTGTTTAGGTTAAAGTGAAGAGGGTGTATATGTTTTATGTGTTAATATATGGCAAGGTCAGTTCTTCCATAAATTGACGATTTGACTGTTACTATAAAATAATGTTTCCGTCAAAATAATTACACCTGTAATTCTTTCGTATAGTGGTGTATGAGTTGAAAGATTCCATTACGTTGGTGTTTCATCGTCGTATAGAAATTATACGAGTATCTTAAAAATGATTACCTACATTTGGATAAATATCAGTTACAACAGTTAAGCACTAATCAAATCATTTTTTTTTTTACAGTAGTTCTATAAAATCCAAGAAATAATACAACACATTATATGAAAATAATAATATTTACTATTTACTGTTAATTTTACTACATTTTTCTTTAGAAGCAGACAATTTGGCCTCTTAAGTTTTTGTACCTATAATGCGATTAGTTTAACGGTGTACTCTACTTTATGAGACGTATCTGTAATAGCTATTTTATTTCACTTAACGTAAAGTGTAGTAAAATAATAACCTAAATTGAGATGTAATTAGTTTAAAATAACGGTTCCATTGAATTTGTATAAGAATTACTATATAGAAGTACACAATATACGTTATAGTTCACAAAATGGTAAATTGTATAACTTTAATGGTTTAAAAAAGTATACACTCTGCACATGTAATAAATAAAAGTGATATTTAAAGAAATAATGTTGTGATTTTCAAGGTACTTTTTCAACGAATCCATCGACGTAGAAGGGAGCACCACTACTTTAAAGGTACGCTTGCAAAAAACCTCGATTAACAAACATCTGATACCCTTCAACTGTGAAAGTGTCTTGGATACTGAAATAATAGCTACCTGATATGTCTATTCCTGTTTGAAAAAAATACTATACAGCTCCATCATATTACATCATTAATTTTTTTAAATATAAATTACAATGACTACAAGTCTACACTTTTAGACATATTTCTTTGAACAAGGAAATCTTAACATTGACGTCGGATATATAATTCACTGCAGCGAGAAGTGCTCATAAGAAAGCCTAGGAATTTGTGTGCGAAAACGCGGGTAACATGAACGAGTTTTAACATGAATTGTAATCGTGCACCTTTAAAAAACCTTACAGCATTTGTGTTTTTTATTAACTACGATATTCCAAATGTTAAACCGTTTAACGGTTAATAGTTTATCGTAAAGAGGAGTAAAACTAATATTGTTTAAGAATATATTTAAGAATATGTTGCGTTCGAAGTCATTGGTAACTAACTGCTAGTAACAAAAAATATTATCTCCTGTCGTTCCTGGATCACTATTTGAACGAGTTTTAAAATATGTCGAAAGAAAGAGGTTTACTTATTTCTAACAAAACCTAAACCAACTTGATGTAATTACAACTGTATAAACTTTGTTGAATGTCTACACAAACTAATTCCCATTGACAAAAAACTTGTTCTCTATAACTTCATAGTAATAATATATACATGAAAGTACCATTTTAATAAAGTTACGATTTTTTAATATATGAAGAATGAGAAAAACAGACCAAACTACGTTATGTGATATTAAGGCAATAGATTGCAGGTGGTTCATCCCCCAACTACTGTTTTTGTTTGTGAAGGTAAATCTATTTTCAGAAATATGATGAGGACACACAGTAGCGTAGCCAGAAATATCGTTCGGGGGGGGGGGGGGGTCCGAAACCGGGTGATCCGGGGGACGTTTTGTGTGTTATAGTAAATATCAGATTTACGTACAAAAAACACGGGTCATTTAGAAAAACTGAAAATAATTCATTTCAGACCTAAGTTTTGGAGTTAGACTTTTTTATAACCGCCATTGTATCACATTTACATTGCATTATAACCCAAAAAATTTTGTCACACCAAGAGCCACTCACCCTGTATAGGTATTAGTCGGCGTTCAATTGAAAGATGTAGTATTACAATGATGTAAAACTTTTGATGCATAGACTATGTATTTATTGAGTATATTTGCAAGTCATTTGAAAACTACCATGAAACCAGAGTCATTGATTTCGGCACTTATCGGTGTGATCAAAAAAGATTATGAGCCACTAAACCTAAGTCTAGTACAAGATTGATAAACCGAGTACTCTGTTAATTCTGAAAAGAAAACATTATGTATTCCCTCAATGTAGATTTTACAACTTGAGAATGTCCATTTGGTGGAAGAGGCCGTTATTGTGACACGAATGAATAACAAAATTCATGTTTGTCTACATAATATTATGCACGGGCTCAGCCTGATGCAATAGATAGGATATGCGGGCCCGCCAATCCGGATATCCCCGCCAGGCCTCGGCAGACCCGACTGAGCGATTGCTGAGACCACTTTGGGGTTGTAAATACGCGTGCGGGCGGCGCGGGCCTGACTGTGACACGACCACAAACCTCGAGGTGCAGAGACTCTGTTCAATGGGCGATGTTACACAATCATCTCCTGCTCGTCCGCGCAGCTGGCCTGCCTCAGTGGCGTACCGAAGGGGGGGGGGGTCCAGGGGGTCCGGACCCCCCCCAAATTTTAAGACGTATTAAAAAATAAAGCATGGAGCAGGAGAAAAAAGGAGAGTTGTCTTTACTTTTGTCTACAAACATTAAATTAATTGATTTATTTAATTGAAGTGACCGTTGTTAAAAATATAATTGTCCTTTCATTTAAATCATAAAGTATCAAACGATACTTTTGGGCTCGGCCTTTCGGATAGTGTAGTGTTATCACGTTATTTCTATAGGGCGCGGTCACGTGACGTCGCAAAGTAACGTGAACCGTAACATGGCGAACAGTTTAAATTAGCGACTACTTCGTTCAAATTCGTCTTGAGGACTTAAAATGACTGCTTAGAATTAAGTTACGACGTTGATTTTAGGTGTCAATAAACTGTAGACGTGTATATAATTATCGGAAAAACATTTAAAAAATCACTTTCGGTCGGAAATAAAATACACCTGGAAAACTCTAATGATTAGGTAGAACTTCAACTACTTCGGACTTCAGTTATTGAGGTAAACGTGGTATTTTTGATTGAGTTAGGACGACGATTTTTGTTATCATTAAACTATACAATGTACCTATATATTTATCGAGAAAAAATCACTTCCGGTCGGTAAATACCGAAGAAAACTGTCTACAGAATCAAGTTTTGACGATTTAGGATTTTACTGGTTGAGTGGTTGAGGTAAAAATGGTACTTATAATTTTGTTAGGACGTTTATTTTAGGTATTAATGCAACGTCGACTAATTATCGAGAAAGAAAACAATAAAATCACTTCTGGTCGGAAAATACCGAGGAAAAGCTCTACTGATTTCACTGGTTGAGTCGTTGAGATAAAAGTGGTACTTAGAAGTATGTTTGAACATTGATTTTAGGTATCAATTGAACGCCGACTAATACCTATATAATTAATTATCAAGGAAAAGTTGGAAAAATCACTTCCGGTCGGATAATACACCGGACAAATCTCTACTGATAAGAAGTTCCGACTACTTTGGATTTCACTGACTGAGGTATTATTTCATTTTCCTTAGTATATTCCGATCGGAAGTGATTATTTTTGTTTTTTTTTTTCTCGGTAAATATATATTTATTAGTCGGCATTGAATTAATATCTGAAATCAATGTCCTAACATAATTATAAGTACCATTTTACCTCAACCACTCAACCAGTGAAATCCAAAATCGTCAAAACTTGAATCTGTAGAGAGCTTTTCTTCTGTATTTACCGACAGAAAGTGATTTTTTTCTCGATAATTATATAGGTAGTCGAGTATTAATGATAACAAAAATCGTCGTCCTAACTCAATCAAAAATACCACGTTTACCTCAATAACTGAAGTCCGAAGTAGTTGAAGTTCTACCTAATCATTAGAGTTTTTCAGGTGTATTTTATTTCCGACCGAAAGTGATTTTTTAAATGTTTTTCCGATAATTATATACTCGTCTACAGTGTAATGATACAAAAAATCGTCATTATAATTCATTCATAAATACCTCAATCAGTGAAATCAAAAGTAGCCGAACTTCTAATCAGTAGAGTTTTTGCGGTGCATTTTCCGACCGTTAGTTTGATCTGTACCCGAGCAACACTCGAAAATTGCCCTCCTTTTCTAAAGGGATTTCGACCGTCAGTGGCCCAATGTCCCCGCAGAGGTATTTCATTTTCTCCACAGAATATAGTTGTGTCAACTATACGCTTGAGTGAAGCTCTGTTTTGTTCTTTTTCTTTCTTATCCAGTGAATCCAACATCACTTTGGTGCCTTCTATTCGGCCAGAATCGAACTTTGTGGTACTAGAGTTGCTGTGAGAGTTGTATTTGCCTATTACATCTTTCCACTTTCTATAAGGCGTAGTTACTAAAGCTCCATATTTTTTGGTATTTACCTTTTACCAGTGAACTCATTGGCAAATAACACACAAAACGTCCCCCGGATCCCCCGGTTTCGGGCCCAAATTTTCGGACCCCCCCCGAACGAAATTTCTGGCTACGCTACTGGCCATTAGCCCTCTCTCATGCACCGCATCGTCCGCTCTAGCTGACCGAGTGATACAGATTATAAACACTGAATATTAAAAATAACTTCCGTGAGCATAAATTATTTCATAACTTATGAGAAGGATAACAAGCTTTCACGTAAAATGCCTAATGAAGTGTACTCATTTAATCCAATATATTAATTTTTAACATTATTATTTTTTTACAGCCAAATAGATTTCTACATTTTAATCATTATACAGAATTTAACTGACTATTCCGTTAATTAATTGACTATTTCCTTTAGGGATTTTCTACATATTCAATATTTTGAATCATTGGTATTAATTCCATATTCGACTCCCCTAAAACTATACAGTACATACTTTGGTTAATCCTCACCAGCTCCAAACTTTCTGCGATTATCATGGCTTTATCTGCGAGGGATATTATAAGTACTATTGCTCCAACTAAGACAAGATTGATCTCTACTACTGTATGTATTGCTTTATGTAATATTGTAAATATGGATAGGATTAGTGGGAAACCACCAAAAGATCAAACTATTTGGTACTTTATTTATTGGTATTAGGTAACAAGTAGCTGGAAAATGCATATAAGCTACAATAATACGTACGATATGATCTTATCTAATCCTAACAAAGTAGTCAGTGTATCACAACTTAATTAACTGGTTTTATGTGTCTTGTAACCTTGGTTGGGTTTTCAATTCTTGAAAAATCGTATATCAAAGTATTGGATATAAAACTTAATTCATTATTTGTAATAGATAAAAGTTGAGAGAGTAACATAATGAAATATGTGCAATCTATGATTGCAAACATGTAATCTTTTTCCCCATTAAAAATATTTTACTGATATCACACTACAATTAACAATTTGTTACGCAAAATACTACGGTTACAGTAAAACCATATTAAATTGTAAATTTTGTAGTGAAAGGGAGATTCAAATGTGGTAATAATTTTAGAAAACCATTCAACTTATGTTTTGTGTTAGTTCGAACTCATTTTTTGTTGCGCCGTTCTATCGTTTATAACTAAGAGGGTGTAGATTTATTATATGTTGGGCCTAATAGATGACAAGGTAAGTTCTTGAACAAACTGAAGATAAAAACCTTCTATAAAGTAATGTTTTCGTCAATATAATACACCTAGAATTCCTTTGTATAATGGTGTATGAGGTTAAAGATGTTTCATCGTAGTATTGAAATTATACGAGTAACTTAAAAATAATTAACATTTGGGTAAATATCAATTACATTAGTTAAGTACTAATCAAACTTTTAATTTAAAAGTAATTCTATAAAATCCAAGAAATAATATAACACAATATACGAAAATAATATTTCCTATTTACTGTTAATTTTACTACATTTTTCTTTAGAAGCAGACATTTTGAAGTTTTTGTACCTATCTTAAATAGCTATCTCATTTCACTTAACGTAAAGTGTAGCGGAGTAGTACCGTTAGAGGGAGGAGTGTGGAGCCAGGCGACTGTAATTTACTGTCGACAGTAGGAGGAGCCAGCAGCCATCGCAAACTTGTATCCCTCCATGACTGCCCCCTCCTCACGATTCGGCGTTGACGGAATGGGCTGTTTTCGACGTTGGCGGAATGGAGCTGATTCGGCTCTGGCGGATTAGTATGAATTCGGAGTTCGCGGACAGTTGAAGATTCTACTTTAAATTTTCCTATAGCACCGATAAATTCTATTATTCGTCCGTCAACATCGAAGAGTTTCTACATCAGTCCGTGAGCTCCGAATTTATTCGACTCTATAGGAATCTTTAATTTTCGCCTCTAAAAGACACATGAGTCCGCCAGGACCGAATAACGAGACAGTCCGCCAACTCCGAATCCTCCTAGATTCCGTGAGTGGCGAAAAGTAGAATCGTCCGTGAGCCTCGAATATTTTACGTCTTAGTCCGATAGCTCCGAATAATTTGCTCTCCAGTCCGTGAACGTCGAATCATTCGGAGCTGACGGAAAGTATCGTTTTCGGTCTTGGCGGACGAATTCACTATTCGGCCCTGGCGGATTCGGTCCTCACGGACTCCACCTGATTAAACAGCTTTTACCAACTATAATGCATTCACAATTTTGGTTATATTATAACAAGCAATAAAATAATTTAAGGTTTTAGAGATGTTGTAGGATTGTGGTGTTAACCACAAGCTGTAAATATAACAATTTTCATTATATGCTCGTTTGGAGATATAAACTTCTGTAATGTTCACAACATTGTAAGGAAATGTAAAATAGTATTTAGTTAGGACCTTTATATTAAGTTGTAAATAATGGAATGAAACTAGAAGCCTTTCATGCTTTACCCTTTTCTGCTATAACAATTTTATAACAAAATAGTTTTGTTTCACCTTCCAAATTATTCTTTTGAGTTAATGCTAATAATTGCTGATGATAAAGACATTTCATGACATCGGCAAAGAAAATTAGTATAGAACAGTTGCTTACACAGATAAATTATTATGTTTCAGACAGTCATTGCACTCTAATTCATTTTATATGATAATAGATTGATACATCCAAACAGTATACAGATTTTAATATTAAATCTAATAAAATATTTCCATTCCATTTATTTGAGTGACACGTTGTTATTAAAATAAATACACCATTAAAAATTGGAAGTAAGTAATATTCAATTTAATATTTATCAAAGGTTATATATACCTTTGATTGTATTAGTTAGAGAGGAGATAAATCATTCATTACAGCAGAGGTGTTCGGAGGATTAGTTCAGTGGACAGGTTCAGTCTCCTTCCATTATATTCTCAAGCTTCAAAGAAAAAAATGACCTCTCTGTTAACAGTCAATGAAGTGTAAATGCTAGCTTTGTTCCTCTTTTACTGTCAGCAACACTGAGCTTGGAAAGCAGACTATAGTTACGATTCTAGTGAGCTGCCTCGAACAGAGGTGTCAACTCCTCACTTACTATTAATTCACTTCACGGCAGCCTGTGCACCACATAGTGTCTGAGCACTCAACTTTTGCTATGTCTCAATTTATAGCATTGGATGGGTTGTCTCTTGTGTAACTAATACAATCAAAGGTTATACTGACTGAGGCCTATATTTAGTGTTACCTGTATTGGTTAAATACTGATAGTCAACAACAAGATCTTACTTTTCAACTTTTATATTCTGTGTACATTTATAATCATCTGTAGACTTTTTCAACAATTTTTGCATTCTTAAGTGGTTTAACAATGTATGTTATTGTCAATTCAATAAATGTGAATTTCAGTTGTAAAGTTTGTCAGTTTCCTTTGGTTGTGCTTGATTTCTGATTTATAGAGATTTAATATGTTATAAATGTAATATAATTTGAAATTTTTTCGTCACATTTATTATCTGTGGTTGTTATTAAAATTATTTACATATTTAAGTGGAAATTATCATATTATAACACAGTAATATTTTTTAATAAACATAACTATATAACTTTCGGATTAGTGCTTATTTTTTACTGCCTCTTCTCTATTATTTAGATATAACCTGATTTTTAACTATGTTTTTCTTATTTGGGTCATTATTTTCTCCCTGTACCCGTTTACACTTTTACATGATGGCATTAGGAAGTTCCCGGACTGTACTTACCATTTTTATTTTTTGGACATGACGATACAAGGCAGTGTGCCAACAGCCTTGTGCAATAGCCGCTGATTCATGGTACAGCGTTTCATTGTTGTGAGTGGTTAGACTATGTCTGAGCAATACAACACAACTTTCATCACCAGTAATGATCTTGGATATTAATGTGGGGTCACTCTCAGTTGTCTGAGTTTGTCCATGAAAGACTAGCGCTTGTTAAGACATTTTTAATCCACTATTAGATGACTTTTCATCTTCTTTTAAAAAAATCATAGAAATAAGCAATGAGCCTTCATAATTGACACTAAAACACAAAGCCTGTTTCTACTGCATATGGAAATGATGCAAAGAAGCAGAAGGGAAATGACTTATACTACTTGTAACAGATCAGTTCAATTCAAATTCCATTTTCAAATAGTTAGTGTCAAGATCAGTAAGTGGAAATATAATCGTCTATTACAAACACCTGATTACATGTAAGATGAAAATAATTGATAAAGAAAAAGATAAGTTATTTAGAATTCATTTCATTTTACATTGGAATAAATTCAAATTATTTAATTGCAATAGCTACTAAAGAAATTAATAATTTATAACCGGTATTAACAAACATTAAATTAAAACATAGTAGTTTGGGTCGGAGGGTAAACTCACGACTTCCGCTCCTGTCAACCCAACTTCTGCAGGAGATTTTCCAGTCTCTTTCTGGCTTTAACCATTGTAGTGGAACAACTTGTGTTGCTCTTCTAACAAAAGAGCACATGTTTTAGTTGAATTCTTAAGATTAAATCTGTGAAGTAGTTTTAAATTGTTGAACTAAAGTTGTAAACTATGTACCTATATAAATGTATCAATTGTGTAATTTAGTGATGAATGGTAACTTCATGAGAATAAATGAAGCTGGTGCAAAGAATGACGTACGTGTGGATTGTACGTAAATAAGTTTTATATAAACGTAACTGAGGAAACTTCTTTAATAACCTGAAGTGTGTAACAATAGTGGTGACTATACTACATTACTGAGTCAGAGCTAGGCTTTCATTCATTAACGAACATTTAAATCACCAACACAAAATCACTTGTGTAGTTTTTAAAGTGAAATATACATTATAACTATACGAATAATATTTAAATATTTTCCTATGACATAATCTATTTTTGACCTAAATTTGAACTTGCTTCACAACACCACGTGGGTTGTTATTCACATCTAATTTTACATCTGACCTAATTCATATGACAAAACAACGTGGGGTTCTTCATACAACATAACCGGATCTACAACATACGTCGACCAACCTAACCGACATCCTGAACTACATATGGCATCACTGACGTGGAGTTGTTAACTTAACCTAAATCCGATATTCTGAACTACTACAAACTGAATATTGGATTTAAAGATGTGCACATGCCATCCAGCCAGAATTTGCACTCGGTAGGACATTAATTGTGGCCCATACTTATCTCTCGCTCAGCTCAGGTGGAATTACAGTTAGTTGTCCTCTCAGATCAACCACTTGGGGCTTGCGTAACCATGTATGTTACTTCAATTTAGATTTAAATGAAATTCTCAAATAATTTACAGAGTTAAAGCTTTTATCGGTTGTTTATTTATTATTTGCTCTTATATGTACAGTGTAATGTGAGTTATAGGTTGACCTATTTCAAAAGTATTATTATTTGCAGGGTAAAAATACAATCGGTATCAAGTAGTTGTCAATTATCAACAAAATATAATATTTTTGAGGATTAGTTTCACCAAATGGACTAGTATTTTAATAAATTGATATGATACACCATAGTAGCTACAGTGGCATTGACATTCTATCCTTAACTATGTGTGCTGCAAATGTATGAATATTAATTTAGTTACTTATTTGGCTGAGAGAAGTAGTGAAGTGAGAAATGTTTGTGTAAAGTTTATTGAATTGATTATTGGGTTTTTGTGAAACTGTAGGTAGGCCTATGTTCTTATAGGTTCAATATTCTTATTGTTGAGTAAATAATTTAGCATAGATTTCACATTGAGTGTTAATTTAAACATTAGGAATGTACTGGGTAGTGAATTATAAAAGCCTATTCATGTTTTTTTAGCAAATAAATAATAGTATTAATTTTTCTGAGGATATTAGAATTTATTTCTATACCGATTGCATGTGTTAGTTTTCTCTAAAAAATAATGAAGGTGGAAAATAAAATTACATTTTTGTAAACTTCTATAAGTGTGCTTCAAATAAAATTAATTTTGGATTAAAAAACTTGTTACTTAAAAAAGTTACACCTTTATTTCAAAGTTTTTACTGTTGTAAAAATTCAATAATGTTTTGCCCTAAAAAAGAAAAAAGTCTCATACAACATAAACCCTTATAAATATAATTTTGTCTTCTGCATAGCCTTGAAAAAGTGAATTCATCCAATAGAACCAAACTGTTATAATTGCACACAAAATAGTGCAATACAAGATGTCTTGAGATATTGTAAATTTTATAGATATAATTATTCAAGTATATAATCATAAACATATTTTATAATTTGTGAATTATATATATTACAAAAGTGTTGTCTATTTTGGATTTAATTCAAATAAAATAAATTATGTAGCCTGTGAGGGTGCTACACATTGGAGGAAAATTTATTAACATTTTATATGTACAGTTTTTTTAGTGTAACATTCAAATATTTCAACATATTGTCATAAACCACATTTATTTCTAAAGACACTGATATTTTAAAAATGTTTATATCTTGAAAAATAAAACCCTTACAAAATCACTAAAAAATACCTGCCATGTTGGGAACAAAGATAGCCAGTTGCAAGGTTAAGTAACAATCAAATGTAATCTATTCCTAGAAATAAAGGCAAATGAACAAAATGAAAAAAACTTTTATAGACACTTCTAAATAATAATTTCTTACAATGACCAGTAAATTCCTCTAATGTTCTGGTTCAAAACAGTCTCTGCTGTTACTTGCTTTATGTGTATCTTCCTTAAAGTTTAAAAAAAATTAAAATGAATTCTAAATATCACTTTATAATTGAAATTTTATTGTTTTGAATGTTAAATAGTAATAATGAACTTTAAAATGTATGTTAACAAAATTAAATGTAGGCCTATTGAGTTGTCAAATAGTTTTTTTTAAGTCTTCTCCAGTTGATTCACAATTAAAAATGTATTATATTAATTTAAATTTGTAATGTTAAATGTTGCTACAAAAATTATTTTGTAAAAATCTAACAATTTTAACTATAAATTTAGATTGCAAGGTATTGAGTTCTAGTGTTAAATGTTAAATTATCCTAAATATCTGACCTTAAAGTATTAACAGAATACAAGTATAATTAAAGCAGTGTTTTAATATAAAATAGTAACACATTTTTTTTCCTTTAAATTCTATTCCATTCAGGTTGTACCAATCCACAAAGTTGTTGAGGAAATGTAAGGCAAAACGATTTTTACAATATCATTCATAAAAATATGACCACTTATACATATATAAATAACTACTTACAAAAAGTTCACCTATTTGGATAGTCATTTTTAAAAGAGCCTGGACTCAAATATACTAAGGTAGAGTTGCTGAATTTTTAACCCTAGCACCATGCCAATTCTCTTAGATGGGTTCTGGATTTTGCACATATTGCAAGGTTTTTTTTTTAAAAATAATATGTAGGAAATGTTAAATCTATATAATATACAGTATACATTGTACCACATAATTTATTGCCTCATGAAATGTAGTTTTAGACAGTTTCTATAATTTATAAATATTATGTTTTACTATATGTTGTAAAAAAAGAATGAAAACCATGAAAAACTTTTTTACCAATATTTAACTTTGACCTTTTTTTAACATTAAAAAAGGACAATTTCAAATGTTTCAAAATGTATAAAATATTATGCAGAAAAGACCATGTGCTTATTTTCAGTAGAAATAAAATTGGAATTTCTCCAATACGTTTTGTAAAAAAACCACATAAGATAAAAAAATTGAAATACAGTACGCAAGTACAATTTTTATACCTAAGTGTAAGTGTCAAATTAAAAAGAATTATATTGTAAAAAGTATATCCTATTAGAAAATAACAATAAATATAACCAAAACTATAAACATATAATTCTTTATAAACAAAAAGGAAAATTAAAAAAATCCCATAAAAACACGTTTTTATAATTTGATTAAAAATATATTCCACATAGGAAACTAAACTAAAAATATTGCATAAAGATTTTTGTAAAATTACATTATAATTTGTTTACAACATATTTTGATAGATTGAATATATCCATATAAAATATGTATGTGTGATATGGCTAAAAATTAAAAAAACGATTAGTATGAAACCTTAGCTATTATAAGAATAATTATGAAAATAAAAAAATAAAATCCAAATTGTAAAACACGTGTATGCCTACTTCATATTTATAAACATTTTTAGCAAAAAGAATATTAATCAAGACTAAAAACTGAAGTTTTAATAAAACTTAACTAAAGTAACTTAAGTACTTTTTTTAAAGTACTTAACTTCTGTACTTTTGTATGCTGAAGCTACTATTCTATGAATAGTTTTGAAAAAGCATAAAATATAATACAAATTATAAGAAGCAATGAAACAAATCATTATAAAATTACTGTTTTATCTACAGAAATGAATATGAACTTTGTTGTATGAATCCATAATGGTTTTAACACTAAAATATGCCACTTTCATTATCTATTTTATACCTAAAAAAAGAACTTACTGCACTTCACTAACATTATAACTTGTGTTAACCAAGATGGCTAGAACAGCAAACTGATTAGATGCCCATTGTGCCGAGAAAGAAATTACCTCCAATTTTGTTTTGAAAACTGTCGCTAACTCCACAACACAAAATACCTTCTTGACAATTCTTTCTGAAAGGAAATTTTTTTATTATTTAGAGCCTGCAAATTATAAAGGGGTTTATTATGTTTTATCGAACAATGTATTTTATGCAATTTACCGGGCCCAATATAAGGGTTTAGAAGAACATTTATTATAAACAAGGTAGGACACAAAACGAAATGGCAGTCACAGTGCTGAAAAAAGAATTAACTTCTGTATTTTGGTGTGTCACGCTTTATCAGTCCTGTGATTGGTTAAAAATTATGGTATTTGGTAGTTTTTTCAGACCGCTGGCTGAGCTTTCAAAGTTATAGTTTTGTAAAACATGTACCAAACTTGTTACATTACAGATAAAGACCTATTGTGTACCTCTTCATACACTGCCAGTGTTAAAATTCACTATTTGATATCTTTTTTAATTATTAATGGTCCTCTCAGTATTAGATGGAAAAGACCTTTGAAAGCAATAATTATTTTCAGATTTAAGATACATGTAGTTTGTGACCCACCATGATCACCAGGTGTAATCATAAATGTGCCAAACTGTCTTAGATGGTTATATATATATTTGTAAAAATCATTTCATTTAGCAGTCTCTGGTTTGAAAAACGACAGTATAACACCCTGTTTGGTGAGCAAATGTACTATTTCATTGTTTAAAGACAATACATAAGTAAAAGTTGACTGGTTCAATTATGTCAGAATCATAAATTTCAAATAATATTAGGTAATTTTTCAGTATTTCTACACAAAGATATCTCAAATATTTTGTTTGTGATTTTCTTATTATAAGATATTATTTGGAAACTGTCTAATAATTATAGAGTTGCTTTTCTTACAAAAAATTAATATCTAATGAACCCAGAAAGAGGTATAAATATATTTTAAATAACAAACAATAAAAGAGGAATGCAATAATACAATTACAATTAAAAAGTATTTATTACCATTACTTTCAGAATTCACTTCAATAAATTTAAATTAGTTTTGAACTATCTTGGAAGTTTAATCAATGTCTTTAGATTAATGATAAATAACTCAAAAAAGAACAAAATTAATTCCTAAACAAAATGCACATTATACACTTATTTTCTGGTATTAAAAAGTAATTTAAGTGATTATATAACAATATCCTTGTCATGTGTTATCAACAAAAACCCAACCTTCAATCACACATAAATAAGTACTGACACGCACTCACAACCAACGTAGTAAAAAACATAAGTTAACCAAAAACAAGTGAATGGATTTTTTCAATCTAGGCATTTGTGATTATACCCTAGCCTTAGTGTACTCATTAGGGAACTGGATGGCATGATGTCCAAGAGCAAAGATGCTGGGGAGAAGGCCAGCGTTGGGGATGATGTTTCCAAGACAAAGTCAGAGTCACATTGGAGTTGCCTCTGTAAAATAATGATACATCAATTACTAACATGAAGAAAACTATTAAGGCCAACAACAAACTATTAATTTCCTTTCTTTAAGAACAACAATTACATTGCAAAATCCTACTAACAATAATTAATACATTTATTAGTATCATAATTGGAAAAATAAGAATGGTAAAAAAGGTCATAATTTAAATTTTAAACTGACTAATCAATATACAAGTAACTCTACGCTCTTATGCAGATGTATGAATGTATTGTGTGATAACATTACACTTCTTAGTTATTAAACATTAATCAAAAGTGTACAATTTCTCTAATCCTTTACAAACCAGCTCAAAAACTTGTACGAGCCAAAATTATAACACAGATTTTAAACACTGCTAAACTAGGTATAAGCTCTGCGGATCATGTAATAGATTGAATGAAACACACATGCTTCATCACATTTAATCACAAATCTTTGTTGTTTAAAGTTACAAAATTATATTTGAATAGCATACTAAAATAATCATATCACAATACATTCACATATGTGTACCAGACAGACCAGTGTTTTATAGTTAGTATCAACTCTGGGTTGAGATATAAACTAAAAAATGTCTTTGCAAAACATAGACTGTGCCAAATTTTTATATGATCCGTCCAATAATATTATAAAAATCTGTACCCTTGGAGAGTTCACTTCTGGCTGGTTTATACCTGTCAGTGGTACCCACAATCAGTACATTAAATCAGATGTTGTCTGAGTAATATAACTTATGCTCAGGTGTGCCACATCACTTACCAAAAATGTTCAGATACTGGGGTAAAGAAATAATTTGACCGATAGGTCTAGTTTACCATGGAAAATGATTAATTACTAGAGAAGATAGGATTCCCTGAGATTTTAATACGAATAAACGTGAGAGAGAACTCTTGATCTGTTTGCTATGGTTAGGATTGTCCCCACTATCGCCTCATGATGGCTGTACCATGAGATCTGAGCCTCATTGGGTGGCCCCAATTTCTCATATCATCCCATCCTGTCACTCCGGATCTCGTGTAGAAGGAATACCCTCAGCTTCTTGCCCTAATGGATAAAATCAATGCTTTTCATGTTTAGAGTTTCACAGCAACTTCTCATTTGATTGAAATATTTCATATAGCTTCAATTAAACACCTAAAACATTATATCCAGTTTTATTTAGGTACCTCCACAGACAAAGCCAGAATAGTGTTGTGGGGGAATTCTCTCACTGTAACATACCACTTTTAAAAGATTTAAAAGTTTCATTTAATAAAAAATTATATAGTCCATATTTCTGTATTCCCTGATTTTATTAGGGTTATTATTAGGTTGTTTTGTCTCCATTTTTCATATTTATATATATTACAAAATGCTACAATTGTTACAAAATGGTTCTTGATAGTGAAGGGATTTTAATGAAAATTGATACAGTTAATTTAATGTATATATATACATTATATATATATTTATATATGTATATTTATATATGTATATATATATATATATATATGTATATATATATATAATATACATATAATTAATTTATATACATTACATTAACTGTATCAATTTTCATTAAAATCCCTTCACTATCAAGAACCATTTTGTAACAATTGCTGAAAATAGTTTGTATTGTTTAACTGTGACCCCTTTTATCCAAATGGTTTAAATAATGAAGCTACATTTTGTATTTCAAGGAAAAAATGCAGAGAAATTTATTTAAAATCTGACATAAAATCTTGTAATCTGTACTTTTTACATACAGACTGAAGGCAAACTTTGAAATTTTCACAGCATATTGATTGTAAGAGACTTAAATAATTCCTGTCAAATAGTACAGCAAACATTAGTTCAACTATAATAACTATGGTTAAATACATGAGTTTCATTTTTAGAGTTGATGGGACCTTTCTTGGATAATCAAAATTTGAGATGGGAATGGTGGCGGATCACCATTAAAACCTTGCTTTCAGTTAGTACTGAAATCTAAAAACTGGGTAGCAGCATCAAACAAACACAGAAGAGCCTAACAGAGGCTAATGAAAAATATAGTGGGTTAGAGAATTAAAATTGTTGTATGTAATATCAAATCACCCTCACATTTATTTCTGCTCTGAGACACATAAAAAGTGGTGTTAGTGTATTTAGAACTGATACATGGTGTTTTGCATGTGAGCTTCAATAAACCAACTCCAACATACACAAACTTAAGAAATTAAAAGCCCTGATCAATTAACCGCCGACTTGAAAGCACCCTGTAGTTAAACCTTACACTTTTTTACTCACTTGCCCCCCTGCTTGTATTTCTTTTGGAAAGTTTATAGTGCATAACGGTTGTCTAGCAAACAATTAGTTATATTTATACATACACTTATTTTATTCAATGATTTAAAATTCGTAATACCTATTTATTGTTCCAAGATATAAAAATAGATAGTCTGACTACAGTTTTATATGATGTCTCTCAAAAAATTACATTTACAAAAATGGTTGGTGAAATACCCATTCAGACGGAAATAATCTTTTATTAGTTTTGGATTCAGAGCTGTGTTTATGATACTAAGAAAGCTTTTATTTCTACTAATGAAATATTTTTAAAACTGGACAAGATAGATAGAGACAGAGACCACTAAGCCTAAGTGGTCTCTGCCTCATTATTTTCTCTTCTGCATAATGATTAGTTTCAGCAACAATTTCATTTATTATTTCAACAGTAAAAACAAATGGAAAAAGTCTGAAATACAGGGTTATTTCAATTAGTTTCCTTATACCCCCAAAATAAAGTGTAAGGAAAATGTGGAAAACCAGGCCCATCATAAATAGTCCAACAGTTGTCATATCCTTCACTCCACCACCATTATTTGAGGTTGGGCCTAGGCCTTCATCACTTTTACTGACAAATTTTCCAACGTTGGCAGGACGAATCAGGAAAAAACTAAGTGTCCGGTAATGACATTTCAGTTGAGAAGAACACAAAACGAGGTTAAATCCATCGACTAATAAAAACAAAAACAGCAGATTGCGATTGTTTTTTTATTCAGCTGTTAATAATGTTAGTTCCTAAGATTTCCGTGCGATCGCAGCACTAACCAAAGACATCACAGACCGGCTGCAAATAGAAAACTGATGCCATACGAGTGGAACGGCAAAATTACAATGTCGGATGAGGTCCGATGTACAGGATGCCAGGGTTAATAAAAATAAAATTTGTTTTTAGATTTTCTTTTGACATTTCCAGCACTGTTTATTGTATGTACTTTATTGTAAGCCTGCATTTGCAACAAACTTTATTCTTGTTCACCAATACAGTTATTTCATGAAGAAATTGTATTTTAAATAACAGGAAAATCTGTCAGTAAAAGTGGTTAGAACTGGCTAGTAAGTAAGACATTTTTTACCTGAGACCATTACCATCATCCCAGAAGTAATATTTTGTGTTCATATTTTTGAAGTCAAGAACTGCGTTTTCTCCTCTCAATATGATTTTATCCCATAAAACAACCTAGAAAGAATAAAAATAAAATTACAAGTACATAAAAACCAGTTGTACATTTATTTTAAAAGAAAGCATTGTACCACTAAATGCCTTCATTATTAAAACTCATAATTGAGGGATTATCACTTTAAGTATTCTTAGAATATAGCTTATTACCCGTAGGTAGCTATCCAGTAAAATTACATTTACACTTTAATTTTAAACTGGAGGCATGTAGCAAACACAGAATAACCTTCTGAAGTCCCCGCCATGATCCATAATGTCATGCACAACATGCAAAATAAACACAAAAATATAGTTCAAATGAATTCACATGACTGTGGAACAAAATGTCAGCACGTATTTTTGTTTGTGCTTTAGCTCATATGTTATTATTTACCAATTGATGAAAATAATGATGTATTTCTACTTTTTTTATAGTAGTAATGTCTTTGAAATTAAACTGCCACGTTATCAAGTTATGTAGCAGCTATTTAGAAAGAAAAATCAAATAAAAGTGCACACAAACAAAATAGTTAACAAACCGAAAGAGTGCAGTAACATAATAACTAAAGTATTTAGCTTAGTGGTGTCAGCTACAATTTTAACAAATATACACTAATATTAAGAAGGATAAATGATAAGTACAATTACAGATAATATAATAAAGAGCAGTTCTAGGATAATGTTTTTCATCATGTTCCAACCAGACTATATTACAAAGATTATTTAAAACTGATTGATTCTTCTTTATGGAATTCCAAAATGTCATGGTCAAGTAGCTTTTTGTAAATCTATGCTGAGTTCTGAATACTTTTAAGATTCTGGAGTAATTTATTAAAGCATTTGGGTCCAGCATACTAAACGTAATGCTTGAAAATTGATTTATTAACCTTTGGTAACCTAAATACTCATTGTCGAGAACTTCTAATGTCATGAGGAATATTTAAGATTCAAGATTCTTTATTTGTCTTTAAACATATATAAATACAATTGACATCGTCAGGATATTCATATAACTAGCCAATACCAAATTCCTTAATTTTTTGTATACAAAATTGTTCAATAAGCCTATAATAAAATAAATAAATAATTAAAAACTAATGTACAACTACAATAAATAAGTTCATAACATAACAACAATAAATAGAATATATAAGAAGTAATAACAGAGAATAAAACAAATAACAACTCAACAAATTTGTAACGGTGGCGTCAAAATTGAAACAGGACAAATGCTCATCAAAAGGCTTTGTCCAATGAGAAATAATAAATTTATGTTGCCTCTATTGCCACTTCTTAAATAAAATAACCCAAGTACTTTGTACACATACAAGTGTTGTATGGTTAAATGTTCAAGGAGCAAAAAAGGGGAAATGAGCTTTCCAGCATTCTTTTATACAAAATTATTCTTATAAACAAATTTTTATTTCTTCTAATTTTATTAATAAGTTAAGCAATATTATATTAAACTTAGTGTTATCTTCTAGATTTTTTATAAAAAATCTTGAAACTAACCTGATTTAGAACATTATTAGGAGTGGTATACTCAGCTGTCAGGTAAAGAAACAACTGCTTCACATTCCAGTTGAACAGATGGCTCAGATGTATCAAATGTTAAGGAAATATGCAAGAGAAACTAAACTTAGTTGACTCAGTTTTGAGAATACAATAGTACTTGAATTAATGCTTATCTGATATCTCTGTGTTTTAAACAATACAAGCTTCGCGTATAATTTAATTGAAAAACATATTTACATAGAACATGTCAACAGTGACTAGTAAAATGTCTGAAATATAAAGTTTCAGTCGGACTGTATTAATTTTATATAAACAATTCTTCATAATAGGAAGGAAAAGCCCTGAAAAACCGTAGTACAGCTCAGTGCTAGATATCATTTTAAAAAAGGTTATCAGCACTGAGGTACACACTATTCTCCTACTTGGTCATCTTGCTCTTCCTATGTCATCATATAAGAACTAACTACCAACATAATCTCAGATTTTAAGATCTGCTTACTAGACAGCATATGAGTTAAGTATTAGTCTACAAAATAACAAAATTTAAGAATATTGTATTTCCTACAATTCAGTCTCTTCTTTAGAAGGAAAAAGTATTAATTGCAAAGAGTTTAATGCTTTGAGTGCCAAAGCTAATTTCCACTTCCCTTAAAATCCCCTTTAAATTTCTGGACTGATTTATATTATAATGTATACTTACAAGCTTTTCAAACAAAAATTGCTCAATAACCATTAGACAGATTTTCATAATTTTTGTTCTTTGAATTAAATTTAAGAATATACATACTTTTCTGGTAAAAAATAACAATCTATTTTTAATTTGTGTTAATACACAATGAAAATCTTTTTATAAACTTTTGAGTTTCATCCTATATATCCATAAGTATTTTTTTTTTTTAATTTTTGGCTATACCACAAAAGGCTATGAAATTTTAAACAAAAAACATTATATTTTTTGGAATAAAAACATACATGACTAACAATTGAAAAAAACACTACTGCTTGATCACCAGTACCACCTAGTCTACTAATGAGAAACTTTAAGCTTTCATTGTCTGTGAAGTTTTCTTCACTCATTGTTATGAATACAAAAGCATTAAGATAAAACACTACTTATGTAATAAACTAATTTCAACAATCTATTCAATGATTGTGACTATCTAAAAATAATTGTGGAACCAAATTATGTAAGAAGTAAATTTAAATAACAATTTAGTTGATCTATCATTAAACCTTTATGCATTTGGCAGCAATATTAGAAACAATAAAACAAACTAAAACTCGTTACTATGAAACTACCCAAAAATCAATACTGATATTGTTATATTAATAAATATAAATTGTTCACTGCTTTATAATTTGTTTTTGCATCAAAACACAATTAATTATGGAATGAAGTAAACAGTGCTACTAGCCAAATGCGTAGTCCGCGCATGTAGAATTCATCAGATATCATAACAACATCATTGTTAATTATCATTCCAAAGACCTACAAAGAATATAAAATTGGCATTAATCAAAACATTTTGAATGCAACTAATTGGTTACTCAGATACTTCAGCTTTGTACTATATAAAATATCACCTATATATACGTAGCATCGTGCTAATAAATGCCAGAAATTTACAAGACTTTTACTGTGTTGGATATGTCGGTGCCGCAGCACTTTAAGGGTTAATGATAGTACCATAGATAGGACATGTGATAACATTTTCATTCTTTCAAATAACTTTCTACTTTGACTTAATAATTTAATCATGTTCTTGTCTGTGAGTAACAGCAATGAAAATCTTCCCTCTGCCACAGACAGCAGAAAGGTAACTTTATGTATGATTGTCACCTTCAGTTATCTAATGGAAGATGTATTATTAATTATGTAGTTTCATTTTTCAATATTGATGATATGACCACTTTTATAACAAATTCAGCACAATATGTATAAGAATTATGCCAACAACTTTACCCTTATGGAGCTATGTATTTGACGCCATTTCCTTCTTGATGAATGTGAAAATAAAGAAATTCTTGTCTTGTCTTGTTATGTGAATAATTTATAATTCAAAGAGCATGTTATAAATCAAATAAAGGTGCGTTTTAAGATCAATATGATGTTTATAAATACACTTAATTATCTTTAAAGTCAGACTAATAGAATTTACAACACATCAGAATATAAAAATCGGACACCTCACTGTATTGTAGAATTACCTACAGTTGCATTTGTTTATGAATTATGAAAAGGATATCAGTCTTCAGATTAAAAGTCAAATAACCCAGATCATTTTTCTCTCTCGATGCAGCATAGTCTGGAACGTTTTTACTGCAACAGAAAACACAAATTTTAATGACAGTGTATTGCTAGAATTTACTTTATTTAGTAAAATTATATGTTCTGTACTTAAAAGTTGTTTATACAGTAATCTCACAATTTAATAATCTATTAACTTTTGTTACTATATCTTGTTCTGAAATATTTAGCCTATTTAACTCCATGTTTTTGAAACCTATTCCATCATTTCAAAATTCAATACAGCACTAGTGTGATTGGCAATATAGTTGAACCTGAAGAGACACAAAAAAAATTCGAGTTATAGAATATTTGGAGTTAAACAAGGTTCGAGTTACTGAGAGTGAAAATCGTAAACCTCGAATTATACCATAAAAATCAAGAAAATTGCTGAATTCGTCTACATTGTGTTGCTAGGAAAATTTGAATAATTATTTGTTAATTATCATACAGTATCTGCTATCATGGTAAAAACAGCAACAAGGAAAACAAACTCTTTTTACAGTATTACAAACAGGGAAATATAAACAGGAGTAATTAATGAGCACTCACAAATATACGTATAACATCAAATAACTAATAAGTGAGGAACACCGTAATAAATAGATGAACTTACAGTCACTGGGCTAGGAGTGGGGGAGATTCTTGTCACAAAATAAAAGTTTGCATGGCAATTGTTGGCTCGCTTTTTAGTTGCTGAACTACTTTCATTTATTAAGGTGTCTCAACTTAACCCTATAGCCATCCATCATATTTTGTAAGGCTTTCCAGACTCTCCATGTAAAATTTATAGCCTAAGGCAAAGATCGAAGAACACAATGGTGTACTAAATGCAACAAAACGTAATAATGAAAATTAGTATTTTTGGTGCCATCTCTCAACAATCCAAAATAAAGCCAAACTTAAAATACAACAATTATAGGTTTTTACGAGTTTGAAATATCCTAAATTTGAAGTGTTAACAAAATTGGAAATGTGCTGAAAAGATACAACTGTATCATTTTTAGAAAGAGTACTTTGGTAACCTTCGATAAAAATTTGGATTTGCTAATATTTTCATCAAGGTAACAGTAAACACATCTGTAAAACTTCCTTTATATTTGAAAATCTTTAAAAAATTACTTCTAACCCTGCAAGTGCCATTTTGGGGTATTTGTGGATATAAAAATTATTTTTCCAAATTCTTTGGGGTCGAAATATGGGGTCTTTTGTTTAAATCGAAGAAGGTATGTTTCTCGGTTCAGCTGCTGTACATAGCGGTCGGGTAGTCATTTATTAAGGGTTGAGTTATCAAGGTTCGACTGTAATACATTTTATATAATCACCCTTACACTGTGTATACTGGTATTAATGCATATTTTTATTGAACTTAATGACTTTTTATATTAGATAACATGAAAGCCAGAGTTAATGCCTAAGTTAAGTACAATGCTAATAATCCTACTATATCTGTAGAAAGACTTGAAAATTTAATTTTATTAGGAAAAGTGTTCATAAACAAACATTATTGTTTATTAGAACAGAAAACAATTTTCAAGAGAATTTCAATAAATTATGTGCCAGAAAAGATAAAGAACTCATAGAGGTTGCTGAGCCTCAACCTATAACAAACACATTTAAAAGAAAAAGATAATTTAATCTCATAAAACAAGGACAAAAAATATTCACTTATATAAATGTTCTCCAGTGTTCATGTAGTTTGCAATGAACACAGTTATACACGAGTGGTTTGTGTAAGCTACAAACAACAAAGAACAAAGTGAAGTTCATCGAACGGTTGTCAACTACTAGTACAGAGTTTCTGCCTAACCGCTTTTAAATGTACAAAACCGTAAAACAGTTTTACTTATTTATATAATTTTTATACATCAATTCATTTTAGGAAAATATCCTCATTATAAAAATATTAAATACATTAAAAAAATATTTGATGTATTAAGATTAGATTAATGTTTTTAATTTTGTGTTTGGGTCATATATAAAATGAAATGCTATAAGTGGTATTAAAAATCCGGTACTTTGGGATTATACCGACCACACCCAGACATGAATCGTTATTTCACATTTCGTTTCTACTGATTACTAGATTAGCGTAGAACAATATTTCGTCAATATAAAACAGGAATTGTCTTATCGCAAACCCCTCCCCATCCTCAGACAGAGGTCAAAGTCGAGCGTCTAGTAGATAACGTGATTGCAGAGTTTCGCCGCCCGTTCAGCTGGTGCATCGCTTTGTTGTACTTCCGTGTTTTACCTCTACATTTCTCCAAACACAAAAATTCAACAAAAACAAACATTTACCAAACTAAACTCTTTATTAAAAAAACACTAAAAACTTGTTTTTATTCTTGATCACATTCCGCCACCCAAAATGCGAGTGCCTCCGGCCATCAGCGCGGGCTTTGGCAGCACCTTCGGTGCTGCCCCGCGCTGATGTCGACGAAAGAAAAACATCCCTCGAGATAGTACCTATCAGTAAAATATCAAATTCTAGAGGGGCTAATCAGAAATATAAATTGAATTGTAATGGAAAGGCAATTATGTACCGTGCAAATCACGTGATGCCGCGCGGCCTGCCGTAATCAGGATTCTCGAGAAAGATAAGATAACAAACGACAACAATAGCGATCACAATACCTGGAAATGCTTGTAAGTTTGTAATTTTGTAATTGAAGAGTTGTTTTTTCGTTCTATCATGTTTGTTTCTATAAATTTCTATTTTTGTGTTCTTCATACTAGTGTGGTCGGTATAATCCCAAAGTACCAAAAATCCTTTGAACCATCACAGATCTTTTTTGTTTGTAAAATTTAAAAAAATATTAGTGTTAAAAAAACTCCACCATGTTAATTATTTGGTTACAAATCCCACCATGGTAGTTAAATTAAAATCAATAGAAAATTCATGAATGAAGATGTATTTCAATTCAGTATAGATTGGTTGGATAAATAATTAAAAGACGTTTTGGTATTCAGTATTGAGTAGTATGGATGAAAATCTGCGATGTAGACGCAGTTGAGCCATACGAAGAAAAATTTTTAAAAGTTATTGAATAACTGGCTTTAGCTTAACTCCTGACTAGGAATAGGTCTATAATGTAAATAAGAGCAGTTTGATTTTGGAACTTTCACCTAAAGCACTTGTGTTCGCCTTGCTCTTGTATGGAAAGTGACTAAGGATAGAGTTAATTTTTATTGCCGTATTTAAATGGGATGCAGTATAATAAACGGCCACCACACCAATCGAATCCGATATTCATAATTATTGAATCCTCAATATTCATGACTATCTAAAAATAATTGTGGAACCAAATTATGTAATAAGTAAATTCAAATAACAATTTAGTTCAGCTGGTTTAACATCTTAAAAACTATTATATTAACGATAAATAAAAAGCTATCTAGGCTATGTATATTTATAAAATTGTTATACACAAAACAATATTTAACTTCTATTTACTTTTTACCATTTTCAAGGATAAACGTGTCTGACTTCTTGTGACACACAAAAGAACACATGTACTTCGCCATTAGAATTACTGATGGGCAGTATTAGTGTCATTAACAGGTTATTCAGTGATAGCCTATTACCAGGACCTATTACTGTTATTACAGTAACACCAATGATTTGGTGTTCTCAAAACGACTTCCTAGTTTTACGTTACTCTGTAACCCACAGCCGCACCCATATTGTACAAGCAATGAGACTAGGAATGGAAATATTATACTATGGAAATGTTTATTATGCGATTTAAATGAGTGTAAAATTAGGTTATCATAAATATGTTACTAGTAGTATCAAAGATCCTTTGCAAGTGCTCACGTGATCTGAGCTTGAATTTGGGTACTATCTCGAGGGATATTTTTTTCTTTTTTTACCAGAACCCACCAAAGCCCGCACTGATAGACAGGGGCAATTCTGATCAGTACTTTCCCAACCTCAGATCACGTCCCAGATCATCCAACTCTGACATCATATGTTTAGTAACAGGTTACTGGAACGTAATACCTCAACATAGATATTGGTATAGGTTGAGATTAAGAGGTAGAGAGGACTTTATAATCTTAATTTCACCTCTAATAAACACATTTTTCATTTCAACGCGTTGTTTTGTAATAGGTATTGACACGCAACAGTATTTCCAGTTTATTTATATGTTTGAGCAGCAAAGTACTTACTTATTATTAATTATTTACAAAGAACTCCCAAAAATGGTTTTTGAAAACCAAAAATATGTCCCCTTAAATACACAAAATTATTATTAAAAAATAAATTATTAAAAAAATAAAAAAGCGAACCCGGTTTTTTATATCGAAGAATGTAATCATCGATACCTAATATTCGCATCTCAAATCCTAGACTATCAATCGATATAAAAGTATCTATAATCCACAAATTTCACATAATGGATTTTTCGGTATGAGTCCAACATGTCGAAGTCACGTATCATGTGTCTTATCATCTTTCGAAGCAATGTCGTGTAGTTTTCTAAAATCGACTGCCATTTAAAAAAAAATCAAATAATGTTACTTTTAGATGTAAAATTGAAATATTACCTTACGTGTATTATTTGAAAGTGTTTACAGCTGTTGATATAGATTATGTAAGTTATTTGTTCAAAATAATTAATCAGAATCGATTGATTATATCAAGGTGGTTATATGATTAAGTAATATTGTTTGCCAATTTCGATATAAAAAACCGGGTCCGCTTATCGTACCCTACCCAAATTGGCAAACAATATTACTTAATCATAACCAGCGATATAATCAGGCGATACTGATTAATTATTTTGAAAAATTAACTTAAATAATCTATATCAACAGCTGTACAAACACTTTCAAATAATACACGTAGGGTAATATTTCAATTTTACATAAGTAACATTTGATTATTAAAAATGGCAGTGAATTAATAACAAACTGCACAGCATTGCTTTGAAAGATGATAAGACATGTTTTTTCATGGCTTCAACATGTTGGACTCGTACCGAAAAACCCATTATTTGTAATTTGTAGGCAAGTAACAACTGTAACTGTGAGAGGAGCAAATATGGGCGGCTTCAGTTTTCCTAATTATGATTATAATAATTTGTTTGGTCACTGTATATATTAAATCCATATTTTAATTTAAAACATATGATTGTTATTGAGGACTATAGATACTTTTATATCAATTGATAGTCTAGGATTTGAGATGTGAATATTACGTATCGATGATTACATTCTTCGATATAAAAAACTGGGTCCGCTTATCGTACCCTACCCCAAAATTTATGTGTAGTAGGCTACAAATGTAGAATACTTACACTACCACTTTGACTGCTTCCATTGTAGCTGTTGTTCTGTAGTCAATAAACAGAGTCGATATGAAACACACAAATGTCAAAAACGCCAAAACAGTCAATGTGTATGCTAGAATTGCATTTGCTCTACTTATAAATGAATGCATTTTAAATCTTGTTTTTATAACCTAAACTTTCTATTTATTTATTTACTGCACCAAACTATACATACAAGCTATGACTACTTAAAAGATAACAATTAAATTAATTTTAATTATAAACAACGTTAAACATAACTCAGGTACTATACAGCGGGTAAAATTATTATAATTCAGTGTCCTAATAAAACCGACAACAAACAACAATACAAAACACCAACGTGTACAAATTGGAATGGCAGTATGGCACCTGGCACTACCCCACTACTCAGTCAGCACTCACTAGCAAAGAATAAGAACAAACAATAATAAGAACAGTCACACTATCACACAGCAGATAATTTCTGTGAGAGGAAAATCGTTACCTCTTATCTGAAACTTATTTTGGCCATAATTTTTCAGTAAAAATTTATGAACTAATTACTATTATTATTGTAAGTTAAAAAACTATTGTGCTGAATTTGCAATATCAATCTTAAAAATACCTCAACAAGTTATATAATATGAAAATCTTCAAAAGCCTTTCTCATTTTTACCAGTATTTAAATATATACGATATGCTACAAAATACCATATTTAATTCTTTCGACTTTCACATCAGCCAAAAATACCTATGCCAAATTAGATATGATTCGTCCAATACTGTAATAAAGGTACTAGACCAGTTTCTTAATCACTGTTGCCCCTCCAAGATTACTTTCTTCTAACTGTTTACATATACACGTAGAACATGTTTTGGGTGCAGAGAAGACAGATTTTGTACACTCACATCTTCTGTACAATCGAATGTTAAAAAGCAACATCACTAAACACAAATGTCGAGATATTGGGGTAAAAAGATAACTTGATCGACAAGTCTTGTTTATTGCAAAGGATAATTGTTAAAGTGCACGGAGTTTCCTTGGTGTTGAAAGCTTTGGCAAGCTTAGACATGAAGGAGAACCAAGCTTTGACTGCTAGGAACTGGGATTGAGTCTAACATTCTTCCTAGGCGGAATTGATTATATAGTGTCCAGTATCACCCTCGTGTTAGCTGTGCCATACATTCTCGCCTTGTAACGATATCTATCCACTCATACCCCACCTTTACCAGAGGACGCTTACCGTAATAACGGAAGTCCCTACCACAGTAGGTAGTTGGTACAGACCAACTCAAACTTGAATCGGCAGTACAACATGACATCAAAAGTATAGAGACAAGACACCTTCAGGAATCTAAGCTCACTAAAGGATGTTTGACTGTGCCTTTTTGACTTAATAATCCTTCCAATTTGTCTTGTATTAACTCGTAAGTAAGAAGAAGGTATACTAGGCCAAAGTAGGTAGTTTTTAATATATCCATGGAGCAACATTTTGCAGGGTATCGCAAAATATAAATGGCTGTTGAAACTTTTACAGAGACACTATTTAAGTGTTGACTCTAAGCTTCGATCATGTTTAATTCCTAGACATTTGGGACCGTACATTTGGTTTCCTTTATAAGGACATCACACGCAATTACAGGACGTCAATCGTCATAAAATGCTGGATGCATGAATTCCGATCCACAAACGATTGAATAGCTAATTCGGACTTTGTTTTACCTTTAATTTAAAGAGCTGTGTCGCCAGTATATTGAAATATCTTTCATATTAGATTGATGGGCTCAACTTTTTGACATAAAATCCTAAACAAGATTAGCCCAAAGATAGATCCCTAAAAACGGTAAAGAGACCCTTATGAAGCTAGTTTCTTCCTTTTCGCCATTCTATTCCTTATCGGAAAGAATGAACGAAAGAAAGAAATGAACTACCTTCTCGTTCATGGTGGTTGGAGTAGAAGATTCTGGTGGGGCTTTTACTAAATAGTCATCAAGAATTTTAGACCTGTTCTCCGTAATGATCGAAGGGTTTCTTTATTAAGGTGAGCAGTCCATTTGGTTCCTTGCCCCCCCCCTTACAATTGCAATTTTTCGTCCCTCGTGCTCCTCATAGCTTACTTTGGGGTTTCCCCTCCATTTAAGATTGTTTGAAGGGCTAAAGCCCAGACCATTTACTTGATTCACCATTTCAATTATATAATGGTCTTCGCCCCTTTTGATTATAATTGATTAAACTCGGGTGGACAAACATGTTTGAATTTTCTGTTGATGACCATTATGATCAACATTATAAAGCCACTACTTATCTCGATTTCTGTTTACTCTGACTTAACAAAGCCCCCTGAACAGTGTTGTTGGATATTGTTTTCACTTCGGGACTTGGTACTGTTGGCTCCAAACGTGTTTGATATCAATCATAGTTAACACATAAATTATGGCCAAATTTCGATAAATGTCCGTCTAATAATAAAAATGTCCAGACCTGTGACTTGATTCCTTGCTTACATTCAAGGACTCCACCCGTTTGGTCATATTAAATTTAAATCCATATTCTTGAAATGAACCTGTGAAACCCCTCTATAAAATTACGTTAAGACTGATTAAAAAAATTTAAAACCCATTATTCATAATTTGCTGAATATAATTTCCATCGTGGTTCCTATGTTCCCCTTAGAGCTGAACTGAATTGGAATAATGAAGTTAAGTATTAGAATTTACAAGAGGAAACGCTTGTGAGAGAAAATTAAACACAAAATAGGCCACCCAGAGTGTTTTTCAAATATACAGGACTGACTGGAGAAAAAAACGTCGAGTGCTTTGTTTTATTACGTAAACTAATTACATTTCATAATTTTAGAATTATCAGACCTTGTACTATGGGTTGTATGTTTATTCCAGAAATATATAATGAGATACTTGTCCTTCATATGCCTGTCATAGTCAAGGTTTCAGTTCAGGATGGCAATGACACTGTTGTCATGACAACTAGTAAATGTAAGTAAACAAACTTGTGTATAGTTGCAGTGATTGTCTTTAAAAAAATATAACGTTAATATTATAATTTATTCAGTTCCTATGTTCAAGAAATAACATAAACCAAAGTCCATGGAGCTAACCAGGGTTGACTACACTCTTTTAGGGTTGACTTCACCTCAGTGTATGAAGTTGTTACCATGCACTATGCCAAAAACTACTCAAAAAAGTAAATACTGTAGTGTATGTTCCGTTATTTTACATACAATTGTATGATTCTATTTTACTGGTTATAAGTACTTTTCATAAATGATTATTCAGTACCATACTGTGATTTATTATACAAGGCAAATACTGATATGGATAGGCTTAACTTAGAGAAACTGAAATAGGCAAATTACAGTTTACTAAGTTTAGTAGGTTATGTTTTATTAAATTCAAAATTTTTTACGTGTCTAAAGCAGCTGAACTGTTACTGTAATTTGAAATGCCTGTAAACGTAATTCGGTTTGAAATTTTAGTTTCGGTACTTTACATAATCATAAATATTGATTATGAGTGGTAGCCGCTTATTATACTGTAGCCCAGAAAGAAACGGACAAACTGTTGTTCACCCATTTGGTCACAACCAAATTAAATTTTAATGCTAATTAATTGGTGTAAAGAAAATATTTTTGTGTTCTAACATCTAATTTTTCTCTTCACCCATATCAACACACAAAAGTTTTGGTTTAACAATTATTGTTGCATGAAGATGGTTCTCCACAATGGGGCTGAAATATTTCAAGAATTTTAATTGGTTGAAAAAACCTTTTGACATAGTGTGAACTGTATGTTACTTATGAACCGGACGCATAAGCTTATTAACTAAGATTATAAGTTTTTGTTTGAGGCTTTAATTTCTTAAAAAAGGTAACGTTTATATTTTAAAAAATCTGTGTCTGTACGAGTACAGTCAGGTTTTTACCCAGAAACTGACTAATTAATATTTAATTGAAAATAAGTTTTAATACAAGGATTCAAGGTAAGTCTGTTAATATAAACCCATTATTCGCTTTATTATAGTAATGTCCCATGATGGCTGAGTTATTACCAAAACACCCCTCACAAGACTACACCATGTAAAAATACTAAATATTTTTATACATTAGTGTTTTAGAATTTTTAAATAAAGTTTTTTGGTATAGCCTACTCTTGAAAAAAATTTTAATGACACTAATACCTAGGTGTAATAAAAAAATCATAGTAACTAAAACAATAAAATATTTATTTAAGTTTTTCTAGAGGTTTGCTGGTTATTTGGCTGCCTCAGCTTTACATTTTTTAAATGTCACATTTTATGAAAATTTACAAAAAAAATTAAAAAAGTAATTAGTATAGATTATAGAAATAACTTCTTTAATATAAAGAATTAAATTCCGCAACAAAAAATTGCAACAGAGGAAAATGGATCAAATTGGTTTTTTCTTTTATTCTACAAAATATATTTTGCTTTCATGAATTTAAAAATATTTTTAAAAATATAGTCTAGTTATATAAAATACATTCTATCTAACCAAATTTAATTGACTAAAAAACAGTAGCTTGGTCATCCCAAATCAAAACTAAATGAAACGTTTTGTGAGTTTTTACCCCTGCGCTTTTCTATGTTTACTTGGATTTTGCAAGCAGTAAAAGAAAAATGTCTCATTTCTCAATAATGTACATACAATTGAAAAAAATTAAGATAAATTAATGAAACCACTTATTTTTATGTAAAGAATTCAATTCTCTAAAAAAATATTACACCAGATAAAATGGAGTACTATTAGTATTTGTACTAATACTAATTTTAGTTTTAAAAGTATAGAAATAAAAAACATTCAATATAAATAAATAACATAATATTGTAAACCCACTAATGGGGTTTATAGTGGTAAGTTCACAAACCTTCAAGAAGAATGCATTTTTCTTTTTTA
>NW_025780858.1:0-46440 GCF_021130785.1 Homalodisca vitripennis
GCGTTTGTTATCTGGTTTGTTATCTGGGGTTGTGTAATTCTTATTGCAAAAAATCCACTTGCTTTGTTGGTAGCTATGAAGTATTTGTTTTTTTCTTATATTACGAGCATACAAAATGTTTGGAATTTTCATGTTTGTCTATTAACGTTGTTTTTTTCCATTCGAAAGATATTACTATTACTTTTTAATGTTGATGAGTACATATTTTCATGCTGCTGATTCGGCGTCTCGATCTCCACCCTCACACAGGCCTATGCCCATTTTGTGGGGATCTCATTGTCCTGTTTTTGCATGTATATTGAGGATCTTTGTAAAAAACTAATGGAGAGAGGAAATTAATATATTAAACTATTCATATTTCATATTCAAAATAATTATCATATGTCAATAGATCCTTCAAAGTGGACAATACAAGGTTTCAGTTCCTTGGAAAAAATATAAACTGTTTCGCTGCATGTACCGCTTTGAGTTTCAGAGTAAGTAAAAATAACAGAGGATACAAGTTCTAGTAACTTCTACACAACATGAACTACAATGGAGTTTGTTAATATTATAATATAAACCGCGCCAAAAAAATGCGAAGAAAGGAGTCTGAAATAATAATGTAATTGGTTTATTTATTGAAATTATGATATGCATTACTTTTGTATTTCTCATTATCACTATAATATGGAATTGTTTTACAGTGTTTTTGTGCTTGTGTGATTAATGGTCACTAAAATATTATATTAAACTGCTTGGGGAAACACGAGAGATATTGATAGTAGATATTGTGATTTCTAAATAATAAAAGTAAGTCACTCATCTTTGTAGGTCCCAGTCCTGCTCATGGGCACCGCATCCTGTTTCTGATGGTGGTTCTCCGACTTACGGAGATTTAAATGACTTTTTGAAAGAGGAAACTGAACTGTCCAAAAAAATGTTTAAGAAATCTCGAAACTTTTCTTTGTAGTTTCTATGGAAATCTGTAATTTTAATAAAGATTACTGTTTGGTATTTTTCAGCTGTTTCATTTGTTTTTACTGCTGTATTAAACTACTTATGTTTAGATCACGTGTTTTATCAAAATTCAAAATACAGAAACTTTTTCAATTCTTATTATCTGATTATAAATACGTAAATTCTGAGCAGACAAACTTGGAATAAAACATAATTTTTAAGAATATTTTGTCTACATACCTAACAAGGTAATATATATTTTGTATGTTATAAATTATATAAGGGAGAGTGTTCGATATATCTTTTACGCTGTTGTTTATTTGTATTTAAAATCCTCCGCATATTCAACAAATATGGTTATGACATCATTCAAGTAATCAATAATACAGATAAATTGTCACTTTTACTTACACGATTATAACTATTAAGTATCTTATATATATATATATATATATATATATATATATATATATATATATATATATATAAGTAGATAGTAATATGGGGTTCCTGGCGCACTTTCGGAGCCGACCGAAAAGCAATGTAAAATACTGTTCAATGTACCATAAAGGAAGCTGAGAAATAACACAGCAAATCTCAATGAAAAAATTAACCGAATCTACAGTCGTTCGTCTCCAAAAGCGATCGGTACATTACTATCTACTCTGTGGAATGAAAAAATTAACCAAATCTGAGCTTCTACTTTCTTAAGCTGTGCTTTGTAAAATGTTGTCAAATCTGCTACGAATAAAGGATTTATCTTAATAAAATTTTATCAATTTTAAATACATTTTTACTAAAAAAACATACTGTACTTTAATAAAAAACTTTTCTACTAAATAAACAACATGAACTCACCAAGCTCTCTTCAGTTTCTAGCATTTCAAAAACTTACAAAGAAAGACAATTTTAACGAGTTCAACGAATTACCAAAACATTTTAAAGAACAGTTGATACTTTCCTTAAATGATACAGAATTCAAAGAACTTGTAAAGTCTTTTGCAGAAAAAAACGTCTAATGGAGTGTTTTACTATCGGCAAAAAACTAAAAAAAGTAAGGGATTAACATATTTAATATAATTACGAAAGATATTGAAAAGAAAGTAAAAAATAAACAAACAGAGAGTTTTCATCGTTTTTTTATGACATTTTTCCCATATTATACGTTCTTTCAAGATAATTCAAGACTTAATTGATGAATTTCTTAGGAATTTTTGTGAGTATCAAGATTTATCAACACAATTCATTAAAGAGCATTATAGAATTTTTCTTATAGAATATAGCCACATTTTGTGTGAAACAAAAGGTATTACTGTAGATAATATTCCATGTGATTCCTATGAAGAAAGACACCAACTATGGTTATCAAAACAGTACTATGACGTGGGGAGGGACTGCAAATTTTAGAGCACAACTGAAAAGACTTTATTCTACAAAGTTAATTGTTATAATTTCTTTATCTTTAATAGTCTTCTTTCCAGTAACAATCAAGTGTAATTTTTCATTTTTGTTTAATTCTTTAATCTTTTTCTCATCCAAAACAGTCAAAAATCTGTTCGGCAAGTGTACTTTTACAATCTTCCAACTCGGCAATTATTGTAAACCCGAATTTATCTTTCATTTTCTCCAAATTCAAGATTCTATGTTTCTTCCTTTCTTCCAATTCATTTAACTTCTTATACTCTTTAAACTTTACATTCTCCAATATCATTTAAAACTCTTTCAAGAACTCCATTTAAATAGAAAAAATTTAAAGTCAAAAAGTGCAAAACCATTTCTCGGTCGACCTTTTCTCCTCCCTCTGTCTCTTTCTCTCTCCCTCTCTTTTTATGCCTATGACACGATCACTTCTGCCGTTTATTAGGCTAGGATCTATATTCAGGCTAGAGAGAGAGAGAAGAGCGAGATACGGATAGAGAAATGGTTCCGGAATACGATTCTGAATACTTCTGAACTTGGTGTTTCTCCGCTATGGCCACTCGCATTGATACAGTTCAGAAGTAAACTTCCTAACCGACCAAACCGAATTCGCGGACATAATAATATACTCAGCAACACAATACAACAGCCCATCGAGAAGTAAAAATTTAAGAAATTAATTTAAAATATAATTTGAAAATTACAAGTAACAAAATGTACGCATATTTAAAATAGGTAAAATTATCTAACATTTTGAAAAAGGAAAATGTTTATAATAGTAAACGGGGAACACAATTTTTATTCTTAAAAGCAAATCTGCATTACCAACATTTTAGTTCCGAAAGATTGCGCTGTGTGTATCAATGACAGTCGAGGTGTGCTACTACAGACCGACCATCACGATAATCGCTTCGCCTGCGTCATATCCGTAGTGATATCACGCCGTGAGAGGCGCAATCGTTGGTTTACAAGCACCATTTAGTTAAATAAATTTTTCTATCTAAATGGAGCGCGATAAAATATCATGTCCGTTCTGCAAAATAGAAATTTTAAGAAAAAACTATGATCGCCATTATAATTCTAAAAGTCATGAAAAAAACAAGCAAATTTACAATAATGAACTAAATTATTTAAGACAGTGGGCTCTAGAGAAAATAAAATTGCCGATCACGAAAACATGTTTAATATTGAGAAATTACGTGAATTAAAGAGAAATTTCAAAGTTGGAAAAGAAAAAATCTCGACCTATTTAATGATGTAAAACTTCATTCAATAGCTGAAAAGTTGGCTATCGGTACTAACGATAAAACCAAGTCTGAAATGATCGAAGAAATTGATAAAACTCTTAAAGTAAAATCCGAAAATATCATTGATGTAGAAGTTTTATCCTCAATACACGGTCTTTTCAAGCAATACATTTTAACAAACTTGAACGACAATTCCATGTCAATTTACAAATATCTTTCAATTATGCGGTCAGAAATTAAAAGTTTAATCGAGAAATTTCAAGAAAATGTTAAAAATATGAAGGGCTATCTCTCTTTGGAATGTGAATACGAACGAACTTTAGTGAATGGTGAACCGCAAACATGTCTAATGTATTTTACTATCAAAGCAGACGAAATCTTTGACGTAAACGACTTTATTACTAAGCAATTTAATAAATTAACACATCGAGAACAAACGAATAATCCAAATAAAGGTTCCGGATGGACATTTAAAAGTTGTAAACAACTAGTTTTGAGCCTTAACAAACACGAAATGATGAATGCAGGATCATACATCGATTTACCAAAGAATATCAAAGATAAAAAAGCTTGTATAAATATAAAAAATAGAGATGATTTTTGCTTTATTTACTCAATAAGATGTGCTATTGAAAAACCAGAAAGAGACTGTGAACGTGTAAAGCAATACGAAAAATTTGTGAATGACGAAATATTTTCAGGTTTTGAGTATCCAATGTCTCTGAAAGATATACAAATATTTGAAAAACGAAGCTACAATTCCAAGTATAAGTATCCAACAATGTCTATCAATGTCTACAGTTTTGATGAAAATATTAACATTGTTCCGTTACAAATTTCTGAAAAATATGACGCTGAAACAAACATTGATTTATTGTATGTTAAACAAGATGATAAATCTCATTATGTTTTGATAACCGATTTAAATAAGCTTGTTTCTTCGCAGTTGTCTAAACATAAAGAAAGAAAATTTTTGTGTAGAAGATGTTTAAGCCATTTTTACAAATCTGGAGATTTAACAGATCACTTAGAAATTTGTAAAAATCATGAAGTTTGTAAGCCAATTATGCCATTTCCAGGTCAAACAACTAAATTTACTAATTATCAAAAGAAATTTAACCATCCGTACGTAATTTATATGGACTTTGAGAGCATATTAGAAAAAATTCCGACATGCAAGAACAATCCACAAAGATCGACTACAACCAAGATTCAGAGGCACATTCCTTATGGTTTTACTCTATATTTAGTGTCGAATGTGACCAATCGCATGTACAAACCGATATGTTATCGTGCCAAAAATGAAGAAGATTTGAAAAACGTCCCGACAAAATTGTTTGAAGAACTCAATAAATTATCGAAATACATAGCGAAAAAATATAATTCTAAGAACATGAAACCTATGAAATTGACAGAAGAAGAAGAAATTTCGTATCAAAATTCAAACGTTTGTCATATCTGTGAATGTTCTGCTTATGATGTTGGGTCAATTCAGTATGGTTTTACTCCTGATAGTTGGAAAGATAAGAGTTATAATAAAGTGAGAGATCATTGTCATTTAAACCGGCAAGTTTCGAGGCGCAGCTCATGCATGTTGCAATCTGAATTTGAAATTTCCTCAAAATATTCCAGTTTTCTGTCACAATATGAGTAACTACGATACTCATTTGTACATAAAAGAATTGGCGAAACAATATGGAAACGTTGATTTGATTGCAAACACAGACGAAAAATATATAAATTATTCTGTAAATTCTGGATATGGCTATGAATTCGAAGGTGATAAGCCAAGAAAATTCATCAAGTTTTCGTTTGTAGACACGTTCAGATTCATGGCCTCGTCTATAGAAAAGTTAGCTAAAAATCTAAAGAGAGAAGACTTCAAACATACAAATCATTTTATACAAGATGGAAGAATATTGAATGAAATTATAGAAAGACAGCCAAATGACGAAGAAGAAATCTTTAAAATTCTATCTGGAAAAGGCATATTTCCTTACGAATTTATCGATAGTATTGAAAAACTTGATTACACAGAACAGCTGAAAATTCAAGATTTCTATTCACTTTTGACAGACGAGAGCATATCTGAGAAAGATTATCAACACTACTTGAGCGTTTGGAACAAATTAAAAGAGAAAAATCTTGGAAATTACTCTGATTTGTACAATATCCAAGATGTTTTATTGCTTGCTGATATATTCGAAAATTTCAGAAACATTTGCCTTAATTGTTATAAACTCGATCCGGCACACTATCTATCAGCTCCCAGTCTCGCATGGGATGCTATGTTAAAATTAACGAAAATTGAGCTTCAACTGATACACGATTACGATATGTATTTAATGATTGAAAAAGGTATTCGTGGAGGTATTTCTCAATGTATTAAGCGATATGTGAAAGCAAATAACAAATATTTGAAAGATTTCGATAAGACAAAACCTGAAAAACTATTTACTTTATGTCGATGCAAACAACCTTTATGGTTATGGTCTTATGCAAAAACTGCCGTATAGTGATATCAAGTGGATGGATCCTAAAACGTATACAAAAGAAGAGTGGAAAGAAACAATTTTGGAACTCACTGGTGACGAAGATTATGGCTATATTCTCGAAGTCGATCTTGGATATCCAACAAATTTACACGAACATCACAAGGATTTACCTCTTGCTCCAGAACATTTTAAAAACAAACTTTGCACAACTCTACTGGATAAAACTGAATACGTTGTTCATTCGAGAAATTTGAAGTTCTATTTGGAACAAGGTATGATTTTGAAACATGTGAATAGAGTTATTGCATTCGATCAGAAGCCTTTTATGAAAGAATACATTGATTTTAACACAAACATGAGAACCAAAGCTACAAGCGACTTTGAAAAGGACTTTTATAAGCTGATGAACAACTCAGTGTTTGGAAAAATCTATGGAAAATGTGAGAAACAGATGTGATATTAAGCTTGGAAATGAAGAATTTTCAATGAAACAAGCTAAGAAAACAAATTTCAAAAGCTTCACTATCTTTGACGACAACTGTATAGCGAGTCACATGTACAAACAAAAGGTTAAATTTAACAAACCGATTTACATAGGATTTTCAGTTCTCGACCTCTCAAAATTGCTAATGTACGAGTTTTATTACAACAAATTAAAGAAGTTTGATCCAGATTTGAATCTGTGTTTACATGGATACAGACAGTTATTTTCTAGAATTGAAACGAGATCCTTTTAAAATTATTAAAGAAAATATAGATGACTTTGATACGAGCGATTATCCAAAAGATCACGAATGTTTCACTACTAGAAATAAGAAGGTAATAGGAAAATTCAAAGACGAACTAAATAGCGAAGTTTTAGAAGAATTTTGTGGTTTAAGGTCTAAGATGTACTCGTACAAATATCTAGATAAAAACCCAGTTAGGTGTAAAGGAATTAAGAGAAGCGTTGTAAATAAAACAATAAATATCGAAAACTTGAAGAAATGTTTGTTCGAAGATAAAGAAGAATTTAGAGAGATGACTTGTATTAGAAGCTACAAACATGAGTTGTATACCGTTACTATAAACAAGTTGGCACTGAGCGCTAAAGATGATAAGAGAATTGTCCTAGAAAATAAGATCGATACAGTACCGTATGGATATAAAACAGATATTTTAGACGAATTAAATAAACTTGGAAACTTTGATATGTAAATGGAAGATGATTTAATTCACTGTCACAAGTGTAAAAAGAAAACGAAAAATATAGATTCAAAAATCGTTCAAACTCAAAATGGATTGTATAGAATTGCTGCAAAATGTTAAAAATGTAAGACAAACAAGAGTAAGTTTATAAAGAATCCAAATCCAAAACCTGTTAAGCAAGAATTGAAGACTAAAGATGAGATAGAGATTGAAGCTCGAGAAATTCATGCACCAGTACGAAAAAAGTTTAAAAAGAGAAAAATTATAACATTAGGAATTGACGATTTATGGGCAGCAGATTTAGTTATAATGTCTAACTATTCGGATCAAAATGATGGATTCAAGTATATGTTAAATGTTATTGATACTTTCTCAAAATATGCTTGGTCAAGAGCTATCAAAAGAAAAAACGGCAAGGATATTTCAAAAGCTTTCGAAGATATAGTAAAAAGATGCCATAAGGATCAATCACAAACCTCCTAACCTACTTCATACAGATAAGGGTTTAGAGTTTAAAAATAAAGAATTTAACGATGTTTTGAGGAAATACAACATTAAGATTTATCATACTGAAAACGAAGAGAAATCAAGTATTGTAGAGAGATATAACAGAACTCAAAATGAGAGAATGAAAGTAATTTTTGAGATTAATAAAAACTTTAAATGGATCGATATTCTTCAAAAAATCGTAAACAATTATAACGATACAGTTCACAGCACAATCAAAATGAAACCGAAAGACGTAGATAAGGATGCAGAAAAGGAGTTATTAGAGACCGTTTTCAAGTATGTTCCACCTGAAATTCACACGAAAAACTAAATTTAAAGTCAATGATCATGTAAGAATTGTTAGTAAAAAACAAACATTTTCGAACTAATATAAGAACAATTGGTCAAGAGAAATCTTTGTAATTTATCAAATTAATAACACAGATCCTGTAACTTATAGTATAAAAGATTTAAATAATGAAGAAATAACCGGAAAGTTTTATGAATATGAATTGAAGAAGTCAAAACTGTAATATAAATTTTTCTATATATAAATGGCGCATCAAAAGAAATGTACAAAGTGCAAAGAATTTAAAGATTTAAAATGAATTTTATAAAGATAAAAATAGGAAAGATGGAATGCATTATAATTGCAAAGATTGTGAAAGGGAATATCATAAAGAATTATATGATAAAATAGAAAAATTAACTTTGGAAGATAAAGAATGTCTTAAATGTAAAGAAACTAAAAAAATTTCAGAGTTTAATAGTGATCACTATAGTAGAGATAAGAAAGACTCATATTGTAAAGATTGTGTAAAGAAGAATCTTCATAGATTATATTATGAAGATACTCAATGTGAATGTGGAAGAACTATAAAATGGTTTAAATAATTATCAAAAACATTTACAAACAAAATATCATAATTCAAGAGTTTTAACATTTTCATCGTGTAATAATTTTTTCTATATAAATGGAGTCTCAAAAGAAATGTACAAAGTGTCAAGAAGAGAATAGAAAAGACTGTTTATTGTAAGGAATTATATGATAAAAATGAACAAATTAACTTTAGAAGAGAAAAAGTGTTACTTTTGTAAAGAAATTAAAAATATTTCTGAATTTAATAACTGGCAGTATAGTAAAGATAGAAAAGATGCTTTTTGCAAAGATTGTGCTAAAAAAATTTTCAGCGAAAGTTATAAAAACGAAATGCCTTGTGAATATGAAAAAAAAAATTCTACGATGGTTACCTAGTTATGCTAAACATTTACAAACAAAATATCATAATTCGAGAGTTTAATAAAATGTAGTAACATTTTCATCGTGTATTTAGATATTCTATAAATCAGTCGAGATTCAGTCATATTTGTAGTAAAATGATTTCCGTTGTATAAAATATTCAAAGATTCTTTCATTTGGTTATACAGATTGATAGAATTTGGTTCGTCATCAATGAACAAAATCTCTAATTCAGGATAATTTATTTTTAGATGTTTTAATCGGTTTGGTATTTCTCGTTTCTGAGCTCTGATAACGTAATAAGGCCATTCCCACATGTGATTCTTCTTAATTAACACAAAAAACATGGTGTTTTTTCTTATCAAAATCTTTACATACCATATCTCTCTTCATTAATTCCATTCGCAATTCTTGATTCTCTATTTTCAATGATTTCATTTCATCTTTAATTTGTAACTGTTTTATTTCATCTTTTAACTGCTTATTTTCGTTTTCAAGTTTGTACTCGCCATATTTTCTAATACTCGGTAAAACTTCTTTTGTAACCCAATTTTTGAAGATTTTTGCCTCTTTTTTATGTGATCTTAAAATTAAAGAATAAAGTCCAGATTCATTGATAAAAACAGTGTCAGGATGAAGATTGTTAAGGGGCCATTCGAATAGCCCCTTGTTTTTTAAGTAAAAATATTGAATTTTGTCATCATCTTCAACATTTAATTTAATTGCGTTTTTTGTTTTTTCATAACCTAATATTTCACAAACATCTTTAGCCTTAAACCAGATTACATTGTTTTCGTCAACAATCGTGCAAATGTCTTTATTATTGAATGTAAGTTGATTATTGAGTAGGTCTACAACTGACTCCATTTAGATAGAAAAGAAATTTAACTAGTAATTTTTATTTCAGTATAAAGTCCAGATTCATTAATGAAAACAGTGTTTTTTTGAAAGTTTGAAGGCGGGGGCGAATCACCCCTACCTTCAGAATGTATGTTTTCGAAGCTTTTTTTATATTTTTCTTTGACATGTTCTTTAATTGCTTTCTTCGTATCTTTATATTCTAACACCTCTGCAACATCTTTCGCCTTAAACCAAAATTCATTATTTTCGTCAACAAATGTTAAAATTTCTTTATTATTGAATTTGAGTAGATTCACAACTGACTCCATTTAGATAGAAAAAAAATTTTACTAGTAATTTTTATTTTGAGAATAAAGCCCAGATTCATTGATAAAAAACAGTGTCAGGATGAAGATTTTGAAAGGGTCTATGGCATAGACTCTTGTAATTTATACATTCAAAAGTTGTTTTCTTGAACATTTGAAGGTAAGAACGATTCGTTCCCCCCTTTGATTCATCATTCTTTCGACAATCTTAAATATATTGTTGTTTTACTCTCATTATTTAATAAATTTCCCTCAGAGTCTTGTATAGTTAGAACGATTTTTTGAATTCTTTTAATATTTTTTCTAATTGGAATATAATCGATTTCATTCGGTTTTTCACTGATTTTTGATCCATAAGCAACATTTGGGAAAAAAGTGTACAAAATTTCCGATTCTTTGTGTAAATGTTCGGTATGATTTTCAAAACTAGGTTCAACGAGATTACAATGTACTTCAATTACATCGAACGGTCTAAATTTTGGAGTTTTATTTCCTAAATATACCTGATTTGGCTCAATAGTTTCTTGAACAAACCCTAATAAATCTACAATAATTGCTGAAAACATTATTGTTACTGGTGATTTTATTTGAATTTTATTAGAGAGATAATTTTTTTTGCATTTCAAACTTGTTTTGGTCAAAGTTTAAAGATTTATGTGATTGTTTGAATGTTTTCAGATAATTTTTAAGGGAATTTTTTATTTGATCGAAAGTATAATATCCTTTGTTTAAACCATAATATTTTGTTATGTTCTTCTCACTAAATCCTATACAATAAGGAGAACTTTCACTAATATTTATTACAAAATTGTCAGAATAAAAACCGCTTAAACCGATAAAATAATTTGATTCTTCCTCTAAGTGTATAGGATGTTCCAAGTTTTAAAACTAATTTAGAGCTTTCTGAAGTCAACTTGAACAGCTTCATTTTCGCAAGCGTTGCTTCAAGATGAAAATCTTCTATTTAAATGGAGAAATTTTTAAAGCAAAAAGATCAGATAAAACTTCAAACGTTTGAAGAAAATAAGAAAGATCAACCAATCAGATTGTTAATTGTTGGTTCAAGTGGATGTGGAAAAACAACTTTACTATTGAATTTTATCTACAATAGGTTGATTCCTTATTCCAATTTGTATGTTTTTAGTAAATCTTTAGAACAAGACGCCTATAAAAAATTACAAGAAAAGATTTGAAAACATTGAGAAGAACTTAAGTAAGAAAATATCACATTTTTATAATGCTTCTGAGGACATAGTTCCGTTAAGCGAATGTAAACCCAATTCGTTAATCGTTTTTTGATGATTGTATTTTAGAAAATCAAGACGTTATTAAGGAATATTTCGTAATGTCCCGTCACAAAAATATCTCTTGTATCTATCTTTCCCAATGCTTTTCAAAGGTTGATAAACAAGTTATAAGAAATAACCTGAATATGTTGTGTATTTTTAAGCAGGACGATCACTATTCGAGAAAGATTTACAACAATTATGTGGGATCTGATATGAGTTTTAACCACTTTATTGAGTTATGTGATAACATTTGGAAGGAAGACTACGGATTTTTAACAATTAATCTAACTTTGAAGCCTAAAAATGGTAAATATCTGAATAAATTTTCTTATATAAATGCTGCTCAGTGGTCTCGATAAAATATTTGTTACAATTATTTTTACATTATCTTTAATTTTTATTTACATTATGAAAATAACAGAAAAACGGTAAATCTGTTCACGTTCCACGTTCACGTTCATGTTTCACGTTCACGTTCATGTTTCACGTTCATGTTTTACGTTCGTGTTTACGTTTCACGTTCGTGTTTCACGTTCCACGTTCACGTTTACGTTCCACGTTCACGTTTTACGTTCCACGTTCACGTTTCCACGTTCCACGATTCAAAATTTTCCTAAATAAATGGCGAAACGTAACTTCTGAAGAAGCGAAAAAACTTGATCAAATCGAAAAGAAATTAATCAAAGAATTTAAAGAACAGATTCGAATTGATGAAAAAGAACAAGAATTTATTCAAAAAATTAATCAACCTGTAACATCTGCAATACAAAATGTTGAGGGCAAAATTGAAAATGTTTTAAGCGATAATCAAAATTTGATGAATTTGGTTCCAGTTGTACGACAATTTGCTGATATTTCGATACCAGAATCTGAGTTTGAATTGCCAAAATTACCATCTTCAACACCATTTAAACCTCGAATCATTGAAGACTCTACCATAGTTGAACCAATAAGTCCTGGAACAACGGATATAATAATTGGTGAAATTGGTAAAAAATTTCTTCCTAGAGCAAAGGATGATAAATTTGGTTTGTATTGGGACAGAAAAAAGAAAAGTTTTATGATTGGAAATTTGCCCGTGAATTTTGAGCATAATGATATCATTATTAATGAAAAAACATATGAAGGAACTCAAGGTTTATGGAGATTATTAACAGGCACTGATGTTCCAAAAGACGGTTTATATTCTGAAGAAGACTTGAAAAGGTATACAGAAATTTTATGGAAATCTGATTCAATTTACAAAAATAATGATCCATCAACTAAGAAACCAAAGTCAAGTAAAAGGTAAAAAATATCTCAATTTGATTAAACCAATTTGGGAAAAACGAATCGAAGGATCAGGTGTAAGAAAATACAGTGATAATAAGATTGAATACAGATATATCGACGATTTGACAAAACTCGATGGAATTATTAATTATATTTATGCTCAAGAAAAGGCTGGAAACAACAATTTTTTGAACGAAAAGAAAGCGATTAAAGATTTTATTTCGAACAAACTTGATGAAATGATTGAAAAACCTGATGGAATTAAATATTTAAAACGAGTTTTGCCGGCAATAAGTTCATCTATGATTGAAGGTAGCGGACTTTTGAATGATTTTATCAACAATTTACCTTTTGAATTACACGTACCAACTTATCAGTATCTGGGGCCTGGCACAAAACTCGAAAAAAGACTAAAAAGAGGAGATACTGGTATAAATAAATTAGATCAAGCTGCTATGGAACACGATATTTTTTATGCAAAACATAGAGACACAAATTCCAGACATATCGCAGATAAAGTTTTGCAAGATAAGGCAATGGATAGATTTTTATCAAAAGATGCTAGTTTAGGTGAAAGATTTGTTGCGCTTCCAACAGCTGGAGCAATGTTTTTGAAGAGAAAACTAGGAATGGGAATCGAAGAGAACTTGAAATTTTAACTATATAAATGGAGGTGAACGTAAATTTCAGCAAAAATCAGAAAGAAAAAATAAAATCCGCTTTTAAGAAGAAAATACCCGTTAGTATTCAATTTAAAATAGATCAACTAAACAATGGCGAAGATAAGATATTTTTAACAAATAGACAATACAATAAACTCGAAAAACATAAGAAAAACAATAAAGGAACCAGAATAGAATTTTCTTATAATCAGTTGAAAGAACTTAAAAATGGTGGACTTTTGAAAGATTTATTAGATTTTGGAGAAAATATTCCAGTTGTTAAAAATGTTGTTCCTTATGTTCGTAAAGCTGCTCCAATCGTTAAAAAGGATGTGATTCCTATTGTTCGAAACATTTTTAAATTGGTTAGATAAAGAGTTGGAAGATGTTACAGGATCTGGATTAGATGAAAAAACTTTGAATTACGTGAAATCAAACATTGAAAAAAAAATTTAAACCTTTAACATTCGGGGAATTGGAAGAAATCTGCAAAAATATTAAACATTTTAGAGGAGTCTTCATGAGAGATACATTACCTGAAAAAGTTAAGAAATTTGAATGTGGAATTGTGAATTTAGACTCGATTATGGGAAGTGGAACGCATTGGATTTGTTATTATAAAAATGATAAGAATGCATGTTATTTTGATTCGTATGGAAGAATTGAGGACAAACCACCTATAGAATTGATTAAATATTTGAAAAAATCAAGCGTCTACTACAATGACTCTCAGATTCAAGACTATAACGATCCCCCAATTTGTGGACATTTGTGTATTTTTGTTTTGAATGAACTGAGTAATGGTAAAGATTTTAAAGAAAGTTGTTAACAAATTATTGCTTAATAAATATGGATTCACAAAATATTTTTGACGTATTTGGAACACAAATTATTCAAAATGTAGATAATAGTTTGAATTTTGATAGTTTGAGAAATGAGTTTGATAACAAGTTAGAAAATTTATTACAAAACCTTCCAGATTCAGATACGTTTGCTGTCGAGATTGAAGATTTTAAAGCAGAATATGATAACAAACTTGCAAATTTCATGAGTTCAAATGAAGTTGCTGATAAAAATAAAAACATTGGAAAAAGAAGTTGATGATGTTGTAAAAAAATTATTTACCAATTTAATGTCTCATATCGAAAAAGCTGATAAAAAATTACTGAAGCGATCAAAGTTGAAAAGAATTATGTTAGTTTGGCTAATAAAAAAAGAATTGTCGGTGTTCGACCTGGTATTGACAAACATGATGTTGTTGTTAAAGAACAAATTTTAAAACCTCTAAAATTATCAGAAAACATCGATATTGTTGATTTACATGATCCGAATGTTAAAAATGCCTTAGATTTTAAAGGAAAAAGAATTAGCGGTGTTAGTAAAGGAATTTATCCATTTGATGTTGTTGTAATGATTCAATTAGAAGATCATATTAAAATGTTTAATGAACTAAAACAAAATTATGAGAATCATAAACAGCATGTTAAAGATTTTACGACAGAAGTCTATGATAAGTTAGAAGCCAGAAATAGAAGATCAGTAGACGATGTTGGTGAAATTAATGAAAAACTTACTAAATTTAAAGAGTCTTTTGATAAGTTTAGTTTAGATGCTACGAAAACTTTTGAGAATATTGGTCATAAATTTGTTGAATACAATGATTCTTATGCTGTCAAATTTCAAAAATTACAAGAAAAACTTAATAATATGGAGGAAGATCTTACTGAAATAGGTATTCGTGTAGGGTTTTATGCATGATAAAATTTCCTTATATAAATGGCGCTCATATATTGTGTGAGATGTAAAGAAAAAAACTGCCACAAATGATATAAAATACTATGCAAACATCAATGGAGTTAAGAGAATTTCTGGAAAATGTGCTGAATGTAACTCAAAAAAAGAGTCAATTTATAAAAACTTGATTTTGAAATTTTTTCTTAATAAATAGAGATGGCGGGACATTACAGTGCTTTCGATCTTTTTATCATGCAACACGAAAGAGATTTGAAAAAAGAACATTGGGATGACATTTCTCAAAAATATGAATTATCCGAAGATATGATGAGATTATACGTAAACAAATTGAATTGGTATAACATTGCTAAATATCAAACTTTATCATCAGAGTTCATTCAAGAAAATATACATTATCAATTAAAAGATCATATGTCTGTTCTTTGTCTCTATCAACACTTGAGTATAAAGTTTTTGGATGAAAATAAAGATACAGTTGATTGGAACAATATTATAGATAGCGGTTACTATCCTGTGCAGATTTTATTGAAATATGTGACCGAGATCGCAAAATTTAAGGAAGAGAATCCTGAATATGACGAAGTAGATCATTAAAAATGACTCTAATCTTTTTAATTATTTTACTAAAATTTATATCTTTTCTTATAAAAACGTACATTAGATCGATGAAAAAATGATACACGATGTTTAAAATTTCTAAATTTTCTCTTATTAAATGGCGGACTACAGAAAATATGCTAGTGATATTGAAAGGGCGGAGTTTAAAAATTTCTATCCAATTAGTAAAACAACATTTGAATGAACCGAATAAAAGAACTGAGTTTAATATTGATTTTGGAGATAACTTTTGCTCGTCTAACTTCCAGTTTTATATTTCTGGAACTTTAACAAAACAAGATGGTCAAGCATATCTTGGAACTGATAATGTTAGATTAATCGATAATTTTATACCGTTTTTATTTTCTAAGATTGAAGTAAGAAAACACAATAAATTGATAGAAGAAGTCGAAAAACTGTGGCCAATTAACCACAATTAAAGGAACTATTTCGTATTCAAAAAGTGATGTTATTTCTCAAACTTCTAATGGCTTTGAATCAGATTTTAAATTTGGTGTTTTTGAAGCAGCTGGAAATTTATCTCATTTTGGATTAGGATTTTTTGAAAATGTTACTATTCCGATCTATAAAGGAGGATTTTATCTAAGTTTTATAAGAGCAGAAGACGATGATGTGATTCTGAAGACTGCAACTGGAAATGTTATGCCTGTTGATGGAAAAATAACAATTACAGATTTTTTTATTAGAGTTCCAATGATTGATTATAAAATCACGAGTAAAATAAGGTTGATTGATGAAATTACAAAAAGTCAAAACATTATGTTTAATTTTCTAGATTGGCAATGTATTGAACAAAAAGGTATTTCCGGAACAACTTATTCGTTCGATATTACAAATATTTATAGAAATATCTTCAATCCCAAGTTCGTTATCATAGGTTTTCAAACAGATAGACAGAATAATCAAGAAAAAAATCCTTCAAAGTTTGATAGTTTGGATGTAAAAAATATCAGAGTAAAATTGAACGGTTCTTATTATCCAGATGAATTACAAAATTTAAACATTTCAGGAGGTCTTTTCAGAATCATGTATCAGATGTATCAAGATTTTAAGAAAGTTTACTGTAATAATAAGGAAATTTATTACAATCCTAAAGAATTTTTAGCGAATAGACCTATTTATGTCATTGATACAACAAAGAGTTTGACAAATATTTCTGGTTCAAAGAACGATATAATTATCAATATGGATTTTCAAAAAGCTGTTACAAACGCGATTTGTTATGTTGTTGTTGTCTCTGAGAAATTTTTAGCCTATGATGTGATTAAGAACGATATTAGAGAAATTCAGTAGTTAATGATGTTCATATTATTCTCTTTCATTCCTTCTAATATTTCAAAAATATACTCTTTCGCCACTGAAAAGTCCCGATTTCTCCCGTAATAATCTTTATAATCGTACACATAATATCCTAAATAGTTGTACAATAGAATGAACTTATTTCTATTTATCTCTGTTGTAGAAATGTAAACACAAACATTTGCGTTGAAAAATTTATATCTCGGCAGACTTAGTTCCATAATCTCCATTTTAAACAAAAAATCTTTCTGTTTAAATGGAAGAGTATAATGCCAACTGTTACAAGTGTTCTAATAGAGGAGAAATTATCGATAAAAGATATTTAGTTTGTAGAGGTTGTAATTTAATTTTGTACGAAAGACCTAAACCTAAGAAATTTCGAAATAAACTAACACATTTGAATAATCTGCTTATGAAATTACAATACGGAGACAAGAAGCAAACAAAATTTTTTACAGAATTTAGAAAACAGAATAAAAATTTTTACTTATCTCTTGGAACCATTGACAAAATTATTTTCCTTTTCAAAGAATACATTAGGTTTGTAGGTATCGATACACACGTTTATTATGAAAAGATATTACCTGTATTTTTTCATTATCTGGATGTTGAATTTGTCTACGATTTTAAGCCTGAAATCTTTGATGATTTTATAGTACATTTGGAGAAATTAAACGAAGAACCTCGTGAAAAGAATGCGGTTTTACTCACATTCTCCCCGACTTCTCGAGTGATTGTAAGCAAATTTCATTTTTTCCGTCTTTTAAATTTTTTCTATTTAAATGGAGTTTCTTGAAAGAGTTAAATGATATTGGAGAATGTAAGTTTAAAGAGTATAAGAAGTTAAAATGAATTGGAAGAAAGGAAGAAACATAGAATCTTGAATTTGGAGAAAATGAAAGATAAATTCGGGTTTACAATAATTGCCGAGTTGGAAGATTGTAAAGTACACTTGCCGAACAGATTTTTGACTGTTTTGGATGAGAAAAAGATTAAAGAATTAAACAAAAATGAAAAATTACACTTGATTGTTACTGGAAAGAAGACTATTAAAGATAAAGAAATTATAACAATTAACTTTGTAGAATAAAGTCTTAACTCTAAAACTTGCAGTCCCTCCCCACGTCATAGTACTGTTTTGATAACCATAGTTGGTGTCTTTCTTCATAGGAATCACATGGAATATTATCTACAGTAATACCTTTTTGTTTCACACAAAATGTGGCTATATTCTATAAGAAAAATTCTATAATGCTCTTTAATGAAATTGTGTTGATAAATCTTGATACTCACAAAAATTCCTAAGAAATTCATCAATTAAGTCTTGATTATCTTGAAAGAACGTATAATATAGGAAAAATGTCATAAAAAAACGATGAAAACTCTCTGTTTGTTTATTTTTTACTTTCTTTTCAATATCTTTCGTAATTATATTAAATATGTAATCCCTTACTTTTTTAGTTTTTTGCCGATAGTAAAACACTCCATTAGACGTTTTTTCTGCAAAAGACTTTACAAGTTCTTTGAATTCTGTATCATTTAAGGAAAGTATCAACTGTTCTTTAAAATGTTTTTGGTAATTCGTTGAACTCGTTAAAATTGTCTTTCTTTGTAAGTTTTTGAAATGCTAGAAACTGAAGAGAGCTTGGTGAGTTCATGTTGTTTATTTAGTAGAAAAGTTTTTTATAAAGTACAGTATGTTTTTAGTAAAAAATGTTTTAAATTGATTAAATTTTATTAAGATAAATCCTTTATTCGTAGCAGATTTGACAACATTTTACAAAGCACAGCTTAAGAAAGTAGAAGCTCAGATTTGGTTAATTTTTTCATTCCACAGAGCAGATAGTAATGTACCGATCGCTTTTGGAGACGAACGACTGTAGATTCGGTTAATTTTTCATTGAGATTTGCTGTGTTATTTCTCAGCTTCCTTTATGGTACATTGAACAGTATTTTACATTGCTTTTCGGTCGGCTCCGAAAGTGCGCCAGGAACCCCATATTACTATCTACTTATATATATATATATATATATATATATATTATATATATATATATATATATATATATATATATATATATATATATATATATATATCGTATGGGGGACAAAGGCAGCTATCCATAAATAAATAAATTAAAAATTACAATTATTAAAAAGTACGTAAGAACAAAGTTCTTGAGTCATAAATTAAAAATAATATTAAAATCTCCCGTCACAAAGCTAAATCCAAATTACTGAGCCAGTTTAGAGAGTACGAATGTACGAATGTAATTATGTAAATGCTTAACTCACAATATTGAACAGTTTTTTTAGTTTTCATAATATTGTGTATTAGAGAAAATGGACTAAATTAACTCAAGTTTTTTTTCTACAAAAACTTCCTGTATGTGTAAAAGATCTTAAAGGTGTAAATTTATTGAGACGGAAAAATTATAATTTCCTTGAAGATTATATTACATTTGGAGTTTAATACCGTTCGAAAAAGTATGTCTTGAAAGGTTTTCATGTCTAAAACATCGGATGAGACAGGGTCATATTTGAAAAACTTCGAGAACTTTCTTATCTCTGAGGTTGTGAGTCGATCGATGATGGAGGTGAGAGCTTCAACTACTAAGGGTCCCAATGTGAAAATTTTTATTGGGTGATAGATAATATTTTTAATAAAAATTTTTATGAATTCTTATAGAGTAGGACTTTCGATAGGTTACAATATTCTTAGGTCTTAATCTGTCCCAGTTCACGCCTCTCATACGTTGGCAGCTTATTTATTCTGGGAGTTTCCTAATCATGGAAATACTCAAAAGCTGAGTTTTTCTTAAAAAATTTTAAAAAGGGCAAGTTTCTTTCCCCTCTACAAAGAAATATATATATTAAACCTACCCAACATCTTTTTGTGTACAAAATCCTTAGATTGTTTTTTATTAAAACATCTATGTAAATTGAAATAATTTTAGACTATCCTATATAAATAAGTCTATCTTTTTGCCATTCTTTTCAATATTTGGACCCACGGGTAATAATCACATTCCATTAAATATCAAAAACATTGTGATAAAAATAGATTTCACCAATTAATTTTGGCTCTTTTGCTGTAAGACATTGGCTAATTAAACACCGTAATGTCCTAAGGTGTAAGGTACTGGTGAAGTATACGGTAACGATTTGAAGTGGAAAAGAATTATTATTAATATGTGATTGCTCTATCATTTATAGGGCTTACCTGTAAAACATAGTTTTTACTAGGAAATTTATTCGTTTCTGTATCTTCAAAATATATAAAGGTTGTGTGTAATGATTCTTCATACTATAATAATGTTAGTGTTATCCATTTGATTAAATAATTAACTTAACTGGATTCATATGACGCCTGATAAAAAGATAGCAGGCGATCTAGGTAATCATATATTTCATGGGTAAGAGAAAACGAGTTATTTGGAACTGAATCATTTCCTTGCAAGTTATATATGATTCAAAATTTATTATATTTTTTGACTGTTACTCACATGGCTGGTGGTATTACAAACTCTTAGGCAAAACAATGTATGGAGTTGTATAAATATATTATAATATTTTTTTAGTCACATTGCTAAAATACATAGTTTGTTGTTACAATAAATTGATACAATAAAGTGGGTTAAAAGATTAGGTTTTAGTACATGAGCTGCTAAACCATGTCCTAGCAGGAATAACGTAATCGTTTCAGGATTACCTGTAAACGGTGAACAACTCAATATTGGAACTAACCAGTTAGTAAATGTCATCCTGAGGGACTCATATAATAAAATCGTAGCAATTTCTCAACCTACATATTAAGGCATGAGTATGTAAAAAACCAATATTTTCTTTCCAATTTCATATATAAACAGCATATAAAACGTTTCCAAGCTATTTTATTGTTAATAATTTCTTTTATGGTGTACAGCCTACTGCATTTTTAAAAAGCTACAACTTTTGAGATATTTAAAAATCTTATGAGACATTTAAAGCTTAATTAATAGCGAATTAAAATATTATTAAATGTTATGTCTTGAATCTGATATAAAAAACTTAGCATAAATTAGAAAATGTTTGACATATTTATAAAAACACTATTACAAAAATAATACAACCATAGCCGACAGTAATTTCAGGTTGTATGGCAATGGGGATGTATTTTAACTCTCCTACTTAAGTGCACTGTCTTTAAGGTTAAATCTAAAACGGATCAAAAGATCGGAGTATTCTCCTGTAAATTTCGTCGTTACTTGTCAGTCGACGTCAGTCCATTGATCTGGAATGCTCGATGACCGGCTACAAGAGTCAAGGTCAGACAAATGATCTTGTCGGAGTCGGCCTTCGCACTGACTGTTTTACCCACGGCCAGCTGTTCGTCCTGCTCATTAGAGTTCGACACCCAGAAGATCGTAGTCCTTGTCCTTGCTTATAGGGTATCCGATGAAGTTGCCTACGCGAGGAACATCGTATACGGCCTACTTCTTTATTAAACCAGATTACACTGGCACTAGGCTGTGGGGCTGGCTGGAACAAAACTCCCCATCGTAGTTGACTCTGGCAGAAGACGGCCTGCACAAAACAAAACTCCCGTGGCGAGACTTTATACGTCGTATTTCCGTTTTATATCATTGACAAACTAACGGGCAAACAACAGTTTTATCAGCAATGAATAAGTTATTAGCTAATTCCGTTTTACTTTTCACTTCCAGGTAAACCTAACCTCAGACTTTAATTATCACCAAATTCTCCTTGTCTACAAGCTTTGCTAACAAATCACTTAATGTTTCTACGAAATACATTAATTACTTTCATATACCCATATTATTATTCTGAGCATTAGGCAAAACTTACGACCCGCACGGTTCTCGAGATACAACTGTAAACGTGAAATTTGGAAACCTTATTTCCAAATTTAACCAATTACAAAAACCCTTAAATCCCAAAAATTTGGAAGCGGGCAACTATGTGGCCTGGGGCGAGTAGTTTTACTATACAATCAAATATACAAACCGGGGTTGAGATTTTGTACCTAACTCAAGCAGTCTACATAAACTTTAAATTATTAAGTACCTTTTAATTCCAAATCCTCAGGAATACACAACTATCTCAAACACATTTTTGCACAATAATTCTACGTTTACAAAAGCAATCACATTCATTATTATCTATTTACGTAAATGTTGAAATATATAGCGAAACATTTAAAACTTAATTGGTGGTTTTAACAGGTTAAATTTTGAAACATAATAAAACATTGTTCATGCCTTTTATAATTAATTAAAAGTTCTTGACTTAAAATATAAAACCCAATCGACTTTAAAATATTGATACGATTCTAAGAAGTCTTAAGTAGCGATTTCATTTTGTTCCTGCACCAGGTTATGCCCAAAGAGGTTCTTAAAGTTTCGTCTAGAAGTTTAAGCGTCAACCTATCTACGAGGGACTTCGTAATATATGCTGTTTGTTAAGTAATTTAGCGGCATTGTACATAGTAATCTGACATTACGGCATTATTAACAAAATTAACAACTAAAAGAGGAGCACAGTTACGATTAATATTTATTAGTTAAAATAATTTTTATCTGTTTTTTCTTAACTAATAGGGACAAAAGTACTCTCAGTTACATTTTATATTTTATTTAAAAAAAGAACTTTTTGAAAGGTAAACAATTTTATAATAACTAAATAACTTTAATTTCCGAAACTGAATGATTTATAACTAAAAAATGTGCCACAAAATTATGAAATAAAATTATTCATACTACGATATAAACGAAAGGCCAAATTTAATTTCATTTGGAATGTCTGTAAAGGTCAACTTCAGAGCTCTGGTGATAATTTCATTGAATAATCGTTAAATTACCAATTCAGACCATGTTTATGCTCAATTATGTATAATTTCTTTATTATTTTATTGAGTGTAAATAATTAAATGTAATTAAGTTTTAAACTTTATTCCTAAGTCAACTAGCATTCACTAATTTCAAATGATTTCCAATATTGTACCACTATAAAATGCTTGAGTAATGTGTCTAAGACATATTTAAGTATTTAAGTAAATAATTCTCCAAGTAATTTTTACAAATTTTATCAGATATGTATGAACGGATATAATATCATTTGGAAAATATATGCAAATTGAATGTAAACTGATTCTTTCTATACACTTAGAGTACTGAAAGGATTTAAAACCATAAATCTCATGTTCCTTTTTTAGCTCACAAAATATACGAAAATTATGTGTTGCACAATAATCTTCCTCATTGTAAAATCTTCTTAATTGTAAACGCGTTATAAGTAAATAGAAAATGTTTGAATTTCTTATCTGTAATTAATTATACCTAAAACTAGGATTTAAACTACTTTTGGTAAGAAGAATAGAGAAAAAAACTTTGAATTGTAAATAATTAAAGCAACTCATCCATAAGTCCTTGTCTTGATCCTGGTCTTTGCCATAGTACTCCTGGTGTTTACTTTCCACGTCCTGTTGTCGAATGACTTTGAACACTAAATTGAACTAAGAAAAGAATCTTGGTCCTTATGAATCTTTTGGATATCGCACTTGTTTCTGGTCGTTCCTCTCTAAACTAACTTGATGTGAGTTAAACGTTTGTCCTAGTCCAAGTCCAAGTCACTGTGACTTTGGGGGGGGGGGGGGTGGATCTCCCACATCTTTCAAGGCCTCTGCCGGTTAGGCTTTTGCCTTGTGTCTCGAGGGTCCAAAGCCCTAGTAGCTTTCGCTAACTAAACTTTTGTAAACAACGCTTTTGAATTTATCTAGACATTTTTAAATACTCGTAACGTGTTGTTTGTATGGAAATAAAAAATGTTTATATATATATATATAAAAAATATATATATAATTTCAATAAACATTGAATCACAAAAAGTACTTGCTCCGCCGGGAGTCGAACCCGGATCTCTCACTTGCCGGGTGAATGTGCTACCATTACACCGCAGAGCTCTTACTTTTTCCGATTCAATTATTTTGTATTTGGCCGTATCTGTCACATACACGTTCAAATAAGCAAACTAACATATGATCGGAAGAAACACGTTTTTTTACTTGATTTACAGAATTGTGGACATAATAAATTATTATTCTTTATGTACAATATCCAGGGACACTATTATGTATTACTTGTTATTGCTAATTAGTATATCTGCAACTAAAAGAATCTGCGTAGATTTGATACGCCTCTGACACAGCCACAGCCGCCAGGCCCCGTCCCCGGCCCGGCACCGTCTCGCGTCGTCAGTCGATAATTACTCAGTTTTTGCTTTTGATGTATCTAACTCACATAGTCCACATTACAGTATATTTATTTCGTAACTATATAATTCATTAGGGCAAACAAAATACTATTCTGATAAGTTAATAAATAAACAATCCATTATTTGAAAAATTAGTGAGAAGTTAAAGATTAAATAAATTTTTATTTTATTTTCTAATATTTTCCTTGATTTGTTTCTAAATATTAACTCTTGTATAGGACTGATAAAATAGACTGTAACTATTTTCATAACCAGTCTGCGATGTTCCGATCACTACCCTAACAGTAGTAGGGTAGTCACCCTAGCTTAATGAGCTCCCCATACTTATTGCACTGTTAACATTGATTATTATCCATTTATTTAACTAATTCTTATTGTAATTTACGGCAGTGACATCTTTATTGCTTGAATATAAAAGGGTAAACTATGACACATATTTAAAAATAGATGTTTTGCTCAGTATAAATATAAAATTACTAGAGAAGTTTAAAGTAATGAGAAGACGCATGACTTAAGTTTAACTAAAAATGTAATTACAGTATATTTCCAAAATTAAGATGGGAGTCCACATATTTAATGTAGCATTTTGGAGTTATTACAAATTATTAGCTCTCATTTTGAATGAATGAATCTGCGATTTAACTTTACGTTAAAATATTAGGTAGACTCTTACACCTAACTCGGGAATATAAAATAAATAATAAATAATATTAATATTAATAAAAATAAATATAATATAAATACAAAATTATATATAAACTGTGTCGATATTCCATACTTAAATGAAATTCAATGAACCACTTACTGCTTATACCTTTTGACTACAGGGTGCTTTATTGACAATATTAAAAGAGGGATTTTCATGTTCCGGTATCAATCAGTGGCGCATGTCATGATATATGCATATGTAAATCTGTAAATTAATGAATACATTTAAATTATTTCCTGATGGTTTTTCTTACATCGATGAAACTTAGCAACTCGTACTGGCCACAAACTTGTTTTAACCGAATTAGTTCATTTCTGTTTCTGTCCGTATGTCTATATGTCTTTCTGCCTTGTATGTCCTATCCGTTCCACTGTCAGTATAATTTTCTTTATCTCTTTCTACGTCTAAAAAAACGAAATTGTCTGACGAACAGACAAACTTTGCATTAAGCTGCACAAGTATATATAAAGAAAAAATAATAACAACATTTAGTAGCTCTGATAGAGCTGATCGCCTCACGATATAAGATTTTAGACTTTCCACAAGGCTGCGTCCATTCTCCTCTCATGTGGAACCTAGTTGTAGACGACCTATTCCTGTCCTTGAACCGTAGTGGTGTCTTTGCACTGGGGTTCACAGATGATATTGTGATTCCTGTGAGTGGAAAGTTCAACACAACAATCACTTAACTGACTAATGTAGCTCTAACCATGTTGTGAAACTAATGTGGTGGTGTGGGCCTTACTGTCAACCCCACATTGGCTGCTGTGGTTGTCTTTAGTAGGAGGCCGTCAGTTGGAGGGTATTGGTACATTTCTACTCAGAGGTTCTTTCATTGAATTGTGTTCCGAGGTACAGTACCTGGGCATGACGGTAGATAGGGTTCTAAACTGGGGAACTCATCTAGAAAGGGCTATCGTCAGGGGGGAATGGTATTTAATGGAATGCAGAAGCTTGGAGCAATCCGACAACGGAGCTTGAATGGTTTACCGACGGTTCTAAAACAAAAAGCGGCAAAGGTGATGGAATTGTGGGGAGTTGGACCATACAGGGAGCTGGTAGTCCCTATGGGTATTTAACACCTACAGGTGTTCAGGTGGAGGTCGCAGCCAATACGGAATGTGCTCGAGAGAATCTTCGTCTGCGATTTAGGAGTAAGACGATCAATATTTTCACGGATAGTCAGGTAACACTGATGGCGGTGGCCTCTTGTGTGTTCAAATCAAAACTTGACGTTTTATTCCCTTGCCAGAATCAACAATGTGACCATTTGTTGGGTTCCTAGTCATGAAGGGATCCCTGGGAATGAAAGAGCTGATGCCCTGGCCTAACGGGGCTCAGCGTCAATTGTGACAGGTCCTCAACCTTTTTGCGGTGTTCCAAGGTATGAATACTTTGGGGCTGCCTCAAAATGGGTTCGCGGATATTATATAGTTTGGCCCATGTGTTGGAAATGATTTTTAAACTGATTCTTTCTGTACACTTTCAGTACTGGCAGGATTTAAAAATATAAATCTCAAGTTCTTTGTTAGCTCACAAAGTATACGAAAGTTATTTTTTTATCAAGATAATATTCCTCATTGTATAAATCCTGCTAATTCCAAACGCGTTACAACTAAATAGAAACTGTTTCACTGTCCACTGCACATTTAAACTGCTATCATATAGTTCCTTAGGAGAAGCAAAATACTATTTGATAAGTTAATTTAAAACAATCAATTACTTTTAATTATAGGATTAATTAATCCTGTACATTAAATTACATTTAATCTAAATTGTAATTAATTAACTACAGGATTTTTTAAAACTAGCATGCTCAACCCATTTACTTCAAAAAGCCTTAAACAAATACAAAATTACTACGAAATCTTAAATATTGTCATATGATGGTAGATAATCTAATCTGCAATAAGCTTGTATCACACGTTTATGTAAATTCATGCTATACAACTTCTTTGGAAGCTTCGTAGGTAGGTGAAGTTACTCTTTAAATAGTTTTTAGTAACTGTAAGAGTGTAGTTACTCATGATGTTCTCTAAATTATAAAAAAACAATAACAAATAAAAATACTAAATGAGGCAAATATATTTACAGCATGAATCAAGAAGTACTTTTTACTGTATAATAGAAAGTTAATATTTTTATAGGAGTACTTATAGAAACTTTATTTTCACTTGTAAAATTAAATTCCTATATAATCAAAATTCACATTTTTATAGTATCCATTAAGTAGAACTAATTTAAATCATGTAGTGATTTGGAGTATTGGATTAAAAAATAAAACATCAAGAGCAGAATTTGTATGGCATAATCTACATTTTCAGATTTAGGTAAATGTTTACATAGATTACTGCAGTAAAGATACCTGATAGTTTTGAGAATGCAGTGAATAAATATATAAGATGATTTTTATTATTCTTCCAAGAAAATGATTCAGTACAACATTTTTATAGAAAACTAAACACCAGTTTCTTGGAAAAATAAGATCCTAGCAACACAATTTATTATTAGATTCTCTAAATGTACGTGATTTATACTGTAGTTTCTTACAGATCTTTTTCAAATAAAACTACCTTTAATACGAGGAGAGATGTCGTAAAATACACATTTAAACAATCATTTTCGTTTTGTTTGAAGCAATAGTTAATTTCACCGAAACGTTTTACTAACCTTCAGCTTTAAAAAAATAAAGAATTCATTAATATAGGTTGCGCCATTTGTGAGTTTTGTATCTAATAAACCAAGTAAATACCCTTGATCTGAAAAGTTACAAATCCTGAAACTAGAAAAGTTTTGAATGGATAACAAAAGGTAAAATACTGCAGCGAATTCTAGATTTTATTGATACCTTCATTTAAATTAAAATACTAATGAAGATTTTTATGAATTCAGTTAAAACTAGGATATGAATACTGTAATTATGCGAAATTAGAGTCTGTGAACTAAAACTCGAACTCGGGTCCTTACGTTGATAAGTTGAGACAGAATTACTCAGAATTAATTAGTTGTTAGAAAGCATCTTTTAGGCACATTCTGGTAATTCTTCAGCATATGCCCACTAGATATGCAAGCACATCTTTTTGTAATAATAAGCTGTATTTAATATCGCTATATTACAGTAATATTGCTATATAATGTAGTTAAGGAAATGAACTTAAAATAATATTAATTAATGCGAAACATGTTAAGTATTTGAAAAAATCAGTGGAGTCCAGTACGGAATTCTTACTGTAATACTCCCGATTAACTGTTTTTCGTGTACCATAGGAGAGTAAAGAAATGGGTTAAATTTTCTTTGTAAACTGTTTCAAAAATTATAAAGCGTATTACATAAAACCATTTATTCATAATATTGAGTTGTGCTTTCTTAGTATTAATCTGTTATTATACACTTCTTTGAACTCATTGTTAATATTTTGGAAAATATTAAGGCGATTCTGCATGCACGCTTTAGATACATGGAGAATTAAAAATAGCACAAAGCGCAGATTTAACTGAATCATGTACCTTAGCTTTTACAGAGAACATACCAGGAGGGATTTATTTTGTATAGTAATCATATCAATTCAATATATAAGTGATGAAAAGATTAGCAAACTTAAATTTCTGTTTAAATTTTAATCGCGTTAATATTTTTATAATATATTTTTATAGGTTATTACTTTCTTTAAACCATAATAAATGAACTAGTATAGTATATATGCTGTGTGAAAAACTACCGGAAAAATATGATAAATTACGTAACTGTTAATAAACAAGAGATAGTGAGAGCAGAAACTTTGACCTATGAAAAATAAAATTAACTCACTGTAGGTCCAGGTCCTGGTCCTCTCTCTTAACCTCACATCGTGTTCCTTGTTCGGTGATTCTCCGAGGTGCTGCAATTAGATTTAATTTTGAATATATTACTGAACAATTCATAAAATTTAAATACACCGAAACTTTTTTAAACCGTTGTTTCCATGGATATAAGAAATTTCGATATGTACTACTGTAGGGGAAGATATACAGCTGTTTCTTTCATATGAGTCTATAAGTCAACCTATGCAAGTGACGTTCATTTAACAATTATAGATTTATATGTACTTATTTTCTAGTATAGTATCCAAACATTTACGAGTACAAGTAAACAGCCTTGAGGTTTTGTAAAAGTGATTAAATCTTTCTTCCATTAATCTTCAGCAAAAGAAGTTTTGGTTCTGGGGTCGTATTAAAATTTGCAACGAAGTAAACATATCAAGCATTATGTTTATCAAAAATTATATATTATAATATATATGTATATATACTATATATATATATATATATATATATATATATATATATATAAGTAGATATGAATATGCCGGTTTCTAGACCACTTTTGGGACAGACAGAAAATCAAGGGAAAATACTGTTTAAAAGGACAATAAACGAATCTGTAAAATCAAACAGTAAGGGGTTCTAGACCACTTTTGGGACAGTCAGAAAATCAACGTAAAATACTGTCCATTGAACCATAAACAAATCTAATAAAATCTAACAGGAAAGCACGAATGTTAAATAACCGAATCTTTAGCTGTTTTACTGTTCAATGTTTGCTTCTACATTTATAAGCTGTTTTAATGAAAAAATCAAAAAATCTTAATAAAAAATCTTTATTCTACAAAGTTAATTGTAACACAGTCTTTATCTTTAATAGTCCTTCTTTCCAGTAACAACCAAGTATAATTTTTTCATTTTTGTTCAATTCTTTAATCTTTTTTTCATCCCAAAACAGTCAAAAATCTGTTTGGCAAGTGTACTTTACAATCTTCCAACTCGGCAATTATTGTAAACCCGAATTTATCTTTCATTTTCTCCAAATTCAAGATTCTATGTTTCTTTTTTTCTTTCCAATTCCACTAATTTCTTATATTCTTTGAATCTTTAGTTCACCAACCTTATTCAACTCTTGTAACAGCGCTGCCATTTATTATAGAAAAATCTTTTAACTAAATTTAGTTAAAAGATTTTTTCTATAAACAAATAGAACAATCTGAAAACATTTGACCAGAAATTGTGCTGATTTGTTGTCAAAAATCACTACTTCTCAAAATTTAATTTTACAAATTTTTGCTCTTTAAATAGAACAATCTGAAAACATTTGACCAGAAATTGTGCTGATTTGTGTCAAGTTGTCACAAAAATCACCACTTCTCAAAATTTTAGTTTACAAATTTTTGCTCTTTAAATATGGAGCGGAAAAAAGATAGAGTGCCCATACTGCAAAAAAGACATTTTTGAACATCACTATACTCGTCATTACAATTCGAAAAATCATTTGAAGAACAAAGAAATTTATAATAAAGAACTAAATTATTTGAGGACTTGGGCTAAAGAGAATCAAATCGATGGTCATGAAAAGATGTACAATATAGAAAAATTGCGTGAATTAAAGAAAAAGCTTTAAGGAAGATAAAAAAGATCTCAATCTATTTAATGATGAAAAAATTCAATCAATCGCTGAAAAATTGTCCTTAGAAACAAACGATAAAACTACTAAGTCTGAAATGATCGAAGAAATTGATAAAACTCTTAAAGTAAAATCCGAAAATATCATTGATGTAGAAGTTTTTAATCCTCAAATAACACGGTCTTTTCAAGCAATACATTTTAACAAAACTTGAACGACAATTCCATGTCAATTTACAAATATCTTTCAAATTATGCGGTCAGAAATTAAAAGTTTAATCGAGAAATTTCAAGAAAATGTTAAAAATATGAAGGGCTATCTCTCTTTGGAATGTGAATACGAACGGACTTTAGTGAACGGTGAAACACAAACTTGTCCAATGTACTTTACTATAAAAGCAGACGAGATCTTCGATATAAACGACTTTATTACTAAGCAATTTAATAAATTAACACATCGAGAACAAACGAATCATCCAAATAAAGGTTCTGGATGGACATTAAAACGCTGTAAACAACTGATTTTGAGCCTTAAATAAACACGAATTTATGAACGCAGGATCATATATCGATTTACCAAAGAAAATCAAAGATAAGAAAAGCTTGTATAAATATCAAAAATAAAGATGATTATTGCTTTATTTATTCTATCCGATGTGCTATTGAAAAACCAGAAACTCATGTAGACAGAGCAAAACAATATGAAAAATTTGTAAATGACGAGATATTTTCTGGGTTCGGACTATCCTATGTCTTTAAAAGATATACAATTATTTGAAAAACGAAGCAGTAAAGCAAAGTATAATTATCCGAAAATGTCTGTAAATGTCTATAGTTTTTGATGAAAAACTCAATATTGTTCCGTTGCAAATTTTCAGAAATTTATGATGCCGAGTTAGAAATCGATTTATTGTATGTTAAACAAGATGACAAATCTCATTATTGTTTTGATAACAGATTTAAAACAAACTTGTATTTTCTCAGTTATCTAAGTGTAAAAATAAAAAATTTCTTTGTAGAAGATGTTTAAGCCATTTCTACAAATCTGGAGATTTAACAGATCATTTAGAAATTTGCAAACAACACGAAGTTTTGTAAGCCAATTATGCCGTTTCCAGGTCAAACAACAACATTTACTAATTATCAAAAGAAATTTTCTCATCCGTACGTTATTTATATGGATTTTGAAAGCATATTAGAGAAGATTCCCACATGCAAAAACAATCCGCAAAAATCGATCACAACCAAGATTCAGAAGCACATTCCATATGGTTTTTACTCTATACTTAGTGTCTAATGTGACCAATCGTATGTACAAGCCGATATGTTTATCGAGCAAAAAATGAAGAAGATTTGCCAAATGTTCCTGCAAAATTGTTTGAAGAACTTAATAAATTATCGAAATACATAGCTAAAAAGTATAATTCTAAAAATAAAATACCTATGAAATTGACCGAAGAAGAAGAAATTGCATATCAAAATTCAAATCTTTGCCATATTTTGTGAATGTGAGGGTTTTGATAATCAAACAAGAAAAAAAAGTACGAGATCATTGTCATTTAACAGGTAAATTTCGAGGTGCTGCTCATTTATCTTGTAACTTGAATCTCAAATTTCCTCAAAATATTCCCGTTTTCTGCCACAATATGTCATGTTACGGACACTCATTCTGTACATAAAAGAATTGGCAAAACAATACGGTAATGTTGATTTGATTGCAAACACCGATGAACGATATATAAATTACTCTGTAAATTCTGGGATACGGGTATGAATTTGATGGTGACAAACCTAGAAAGTTCATAAAATTCTCTTTCGTAGACACGTTTAGATTTCATGGCCTTGTCTATAGAAAAGTTAGCTAAAAATCTAAAGAGAGAAGACTTCAAACATACAAATCAGTTTATACAAGATGGACTGAATGAGATAATAGAAAGACAAGCCAAATGACGACGACGAGATTTTTATAATTCTATCTGGAAAAGGAATATTTCCCCTATGAATTTATCGACAGTATTGAAAAACTTGATTACACAGAAGAATTGAGAATTCAAGATTTTCTATTCACTTTTGACAGCTGAGAGCATATCTGAGAAAGATTTTCACACTACTTAAATGTTTGGAACAAATTAAAAGAGAAAAATCTAGGAAATTACTCTGATCTCTATAACATTCAAGATGTTCTATTGCACGCTGATATCTTTGAAAATTTTAGGAATATTTGTTTGAATTGCTATAAACTCGATCCGGCACACTATCTAACAGCTCCCAGTCTCGCATGGGATGCTATGTTAAAATTAACGAAGATAGAATTACAATTAATTAGTGATTATAATATGTATTTGATGATCGAAAAAGGTATTCGCGGAGGCATTTTCTCAGTGTATTAAACGATATGTGAAAGCAAATAACAAATATTTAAAAGATTTTGATAAGACAAAGCCCGGAAAACTATTTATTCTATCTCGATGCAAACAACCTTTATGGGTATGGCCTAATGCAAAAACTGCCGTTTAGTGATATCAAGTGGATGGATCCAAAAAACTTACACAACTGCAGAATGGAAAGAAACAATTTTGGAACTCACTGGCGACGAAGATTATGGCTATATTCTCGAAGTTGATCTTGGATATCCAACAAATTTACACGAACATCACAAGGATTTACCTCTTGCTCCAGAACATTTTAAAAACAAACTTTGCACAACTCTACTGGATAAAACTGAATACGTTGTTCATTCGAGAAATTTGAAATTCTATCTGGAACAAGGTATGATTTTGAAACATGTGAATAGAGTTATTGCATTCGATCAGAAGCCTTTTATGAAAGATTACATTGATTTTAACACAAACATGAGAACCAAAGCTACAAGTGGACTTTGAGAAGGACTTTTACAAGTTAATGAACAACTCAGTTTTTGGAAAATCTATGGAAAATGTGAGAAACAGATGTGATATTAGACTAGGAAATGAAGAATTTTCAATGAAACAGGCCAAGAAAACGAACTTCAAATGCTTTAACATCTTTGACGACAACTGTATAGCGAGTCACATGTACAAACAAAAGGTTAAATTTAACAAACCGATTTACATAGGATTTTCAGTTCTCGACCTCTCAAAAATTGCTAATGTACGAGTTTTATTACAACAAATTAAAGAAGTTTTGATCCAGATTTGAATCTGTGTTACATGGATACAGACAGTTATTTTCTAGAATTGAAACGAGATCCTTTTAAAAATTATTAAAGAAAATATAGATGACTTTGATACAAGTGATTATCCAAAAGATCATGAATGTTTCACTACTAAAAATAAGAAGGTAATAGGGAAATTCAAAGATGAGTTAAAATAGCGAAGTTTTAGAAGAATTTTGTGGTTTAAGGTCAAAGATGTACTCGTACAAATATCTAGACAAAAATCAGTTTAGGTGTAAAGGAATTAAGAGAAGCGTTGTAAATAAAACAATAAATATCGAAAACTTGAAGAGATGTTTGTTCGAAGATAAAGAAGAATTTAGGGAGATGACAGTCATCAAAAGTTATAAACATGAGTTGTACACTGTTACCATAAACAAGCTGGCACTGAACGCTAAAGATGATAAGAGAATTGTCCTAGAAAATAAGATCGATACAGTACCGTATGGCTATGAAGCAAAATCTGATATATTAGACGAATTAAATAAACTTGGAAACTTTGATATGTAAATGGAAGATGATTTAATTCACTGTCACAAGTGTAAAAAAGAAAACGAAAAATATAGATTCAAAAATCGTTCAAACTCAAAATGGATTGTATAGAATTGCTGCAAAATGTTCAAAATGTAAGACAAACAAGAGTAAGTTTATAAAGAATCCAAATCCAAAACCTGTTAAGCAAGAATTGAAGACTAAAGATGAGATAGAGATTGAAGCTCGAGAAATTCATGCACCAGTACGAAAAAAGTTTAAAAAGAGAAAAATTATAACATTAGGAATTGACGATTTATGGGCAGCAGATTTAGTTATAATGTCTAACTATTCAGATCAAAATGATGGATTTAAGTATATGTTAAATGTTATTGATACTTTTCTCAAAATATGCTTGGTCAAGAGCTATCAAAAGAAAAAACGGCAAGGATATTTCAAAAGCTTTCGAAGATATAGTAAAAGATGCCATAAGGATCAATCACAAACCTCCTAACTTACTTCATACAGATAAGGGTTAGAGTTTAAAAATAAAGAATTTAACGATGTTTTGAGGAAATACAACATTAAGATTTATCATACTGAAAACGAAGAGAAATCAAGTATTGTAGAGAGATTATAACAGAACTCAAAATGAAAGAATGAAGGTTCTTTTTGAGATTAATAAAAACTTTAAATGGATCGATATTCTTCAAGAAAATCGTAAAGAAATATAACGATACTGTTCATAGCACAATCAAAATGAAGCCTAAAGACGTAGATAAAGATGCAGAAAAAGAGTTATTAGAGTTCGGTTTTCAAGTATGTTCCACCTGAAATTCACACGAAAACTAAATTTAAAGTCAATGATCATGTAAGAATTGTTAGTTAAAAAACAAACATTTTCGAACAAATATAAGAACAATTGGTCAAGAGAAATCTTTGTGATTTATCAAATTAATTAACACAGATCCTGTAACTTATAGTATAAAAGATTTAAATAATGAAGAAATAACCGGAAAGTTTTATGAATATGAATTGAGAAAGTCAAAGATTTTTTCTATATAAATGGAGGCCCAAAAGAAATGTTCAATGTGCAAAGAATTAAAAGGTTTTGAAGAATTTTATAAAGATAAGAGTAGAAAAGATGGAATTATTTATAATTGTAAAGATTGTTATAGGAAGTATCATAAAGAGCTGTATGATAAAATAGAAAAATTAACTTTGGAAGAGAAAGAATGTCTTAAATGTAAAGAAACTAAAAAAATTTCAGAGTTTAATAGTGATCAACTATAGTAGAGATAAGAAAGACTCATATTGTAAAGATTGTGTAAAGAAGAATCACCATAGATTATATTATGAAGATACTCAATGTGAATGTGGAAGAACTATAAAATGGTTAAATAATTATCAAAAACATTTACAAACAAAATATCATAATTCAAGAGTTTAACATTTTCATCGTGTAATAATTTGTTCTATATAAATGGAGTCTCAAAAGAAATGTACAAAGTGTCAAGAAGAGAATAGAAAAGGACTGTTATTGTAAGGAATTATACGTTAAAATGAACAAATTAACTTTAGAAGAGAAAAAGTGTTACTTTTGTAAAGAAATTAAACATATTTCTGAATTTAATAACTGGCAGTATAGTAAAGATAGAAAAGATTGCTTTTTGCAAAGATTGTGCTAAAAAAATTTTCAGCGAAAGTTATAAAAACGAAATGCCTTGTGAATATGAAAAAAGAATTCTACAATGGTTACCTAGTTATGCTAAAATCATTTACAAACAAAATATAATAAAATCGAGAGTTTTTAGTAAAATTTAGAAACATTTTCATCGTGTAATTTAGATATTCTATAAATCAGTCGAGATTCTGCCATATTTGTAGTAAAATGATTTCCGTTGTATAAAATATTCAAAGATTCTTTCATTTGGTATATACAGATTGATAGGAATTTGGTTCGTCATCAATGAACAAAATCTCTAATTCAGGATATTTTATTTTTAGATGTTTTAATCGGTTTGGTATTTCTCGTTTCTGAGCTCTGATAACGTAATAAGGATATTCCCACATGTGATTCTTCTTAATTAACACAAAAACATGGTGTTTTTTCTTATCAAAATCTTTACATACCATATCTCTCTTCATTAATTCCATTCGCAATTCTTGATTCTCTATTTTCAAGGATTTCATTTGACCTGAAATTTGTAACTGTTTTATTTCATCTTTTAACTGCTTATTTTCGTTTTTGAGTTTGTACTCACCATATTTTCTAATGGAAGGTAATACTTCTTTCGTAACCCCAATTTTTAAAACAATTTCGCTTCTGGTTTATGCGATCTCAAAATTAAAGAATAAAGTCCAGATTCATTAACGAAAACAGTGTTATTTTGGAAGTTTGAAGGTAAGCTATTTATAGCCCCCTTATATTTAGATTAAAATAGAAGTTTTTATCATCTTCGTTAACGTTTATTCTGATCGTTTGCATAGTATTTTCATATTCTAGAATTTTTGCTACGTCTTTAGCCTTAAACGCAGATCACATTGTTTTCGTCAACAATCGTAAAGATATGTTTGTTATTGAATTTTAGTTGATTATTGAGTAGGTCTACAACTGACTCCATTTAGATAGAAATAAAATTTAACTAGTAATTTTTATTTCAGTATAAAGTCCAGATTCATTGATAAAAACAGGGTCAGGATGAAGATTGTGTAAGGGGTCTATGGGATAGACTCTTGTAATTTATACATTCAAAAGTTGTTTTCTTGAAAATTTGAAGGTAAGAACGATTTCGTTCCCCCCTTGATTCATCATTCTTTCGGACAATCTTAAATATATTGTTGTTTTACTCTCATTATTTAATAGATTTCCTTCAGAGTCTTGAATAGTCAGAACGATTTTTTGAATTCTTTTAATATTTTTTCTAATTGGAATATAATCGATTTCATTTGGTTTTTCACTGATTTTTGATCCATAAGCAACAATTTGGGAAAAAAGTGTACAAAATTTCAGATTCTTTGTGAAGATGTTCGGTATCGATTTTCAAAACTAGGTTCAACGAGATTACAATGTACTTCAATTACATCGAACGGTCTAAATTTTGGCGTTTTATTTCCTAAATATACCTGATTTGGCTCAATAGTTTCCTTGAACAAACCCTAATAAATCTACAATAATTGCTGAAAACATTATTCTTACTGGTGATTTTATTTGAATTTTTTATTAGAGAGATAATTTTTTTGCATTTCAAAACTTGTTTTCGTCAAAGTTTAAAGATTTATCTGATTGTTTGAATGTTTTCAGATAATTTTTAAGGGAATTTTTTATTTGATCGAAAGTATAATATCCTTTGTTTCTAAAACCATAATATTTTGTTATGTTCTTCTCACTAAATCCTATACAATAAGGAGAACTTTTCACTAATATTTATTACAAAATTGTCAGAATAAAAAACCTGCGCTTAAACGGAAACCGATAAAATAATTTGATTCTTCCTCTAAGTGTATAGGGATGTTCCAAGTTTAAAAACTAATTTAGAGCTTTCTGAAGTCAACTTGAACAGCTTCATTTTCGCAAGCGTTGCTTCAAGATGAAAATCTTCTATTTAATGGAGAAATTTTTAAAGCAAAAAGATCAGATAAAACTTCAAACGTTTGAAGAAAATAAGAAAGATCAACCAATCAGATTGTTAATTGTTGGTTCAAGTTGACGTGGAAAAAACCACTTTACTATTGAATTTTATCTACAATAGGTTGATTCCTTATTCCAATTTGTATGTTTTTAGTAAAATCTTTAGAACAAGACGCCTATAAAAAATTACAAGAAAAGATTTGAAAATATTGAGAAAAACTTAAACAAAAAAATATCACATTTTTATAATGCTTCTGAGGACATAGTTCCGTTAAGCGAATGTAAAACCCAATTCGTTAATCGTTTTTGATGATTGTATTTTAGAAAATCAAGACGTTATTAAGGAATATTTCGTAATGTCCCGTCACAAAAATATCTCTTGTATCTATCTTTCTCAATGCTTTTCAAAGGTTGATAAAACAAGTTATAAGAAATAACCTGAATATGTTGTGTATTTTTAAGCAAGACGATCACTATTCGAGAAAGATTTACAACAATTATGTGGGATCTGATATGAGTTTTAACCACTGTTAATGAATTGTGTGATAAAATTTGGAAAGAAGACTATGGATTTTTAAACTATTCATCTAACTTTGAAGCCTAAAAATGGTAAATATTTGAATAAATTTTCCAATATAAAGTGTGATAATCTAGTTGTTTTCATGTTTTTACGTTCACGTTCATGTTTCACGTTCATGTTTCACGTTCACGTTCCACGTTCATGTTTCACGTTCATGTTTCACGTTCATGTTTCACGTTCGTGTTTCACGTTCATGTTTCACGTTCATGTTTACGTTTCACGTTCGTGTTTCACGTTTCCACGTTCGTGTTTCACGTTCGTGTTTCACGTTCCACGTTCACGTTTTTTACGTTCGTGTTTACGTTTCACGTTCGTTGTTTTCACACGTTCGTTGTTTCACGTTCCACGTTCACGTTTTACGTTCCACGTTTCACGTTTTTACGTTCCACGTTTCAAAATTTTCCTAAATAAATGGCGAACGTAACTTCTGAAGAAGCGAAAAAACTTGATCAAATAGAAAAGAAATTAATCAAAGAATTTAAAGAACAGATTCGAATTGATGTAAAAGAACAAGAATTTATTCAAAAAATTAATCAACCTGTAACTTTCTGCAATAAAAAATGTTGAGGGCAAAATTGAAAAATGTTTTAAGCGATAATCAAAATTTAATGAATTTGGTTCCAGTTGTACGACAATTTGCTGATATTTCGATTCCAGAATCTGAGTTTGAATTGCCAAAATTACCATCTTCAACACCATTTAGACCTAGAATCATTGAAGAATCTACAATAGTTGAACCAATAAGTCCTGGAACAACGGATATAATAATTGGTGAAATTGGTAAAAAAAATTTCTTCCTAGAGCAAAGGATGATAAATTTGGTTTGTATTGGGATAGAAAAAAAGAAAAGTTTTATGATTGGAAATTTGCCCGTGAATTTTGAGCATAATAATGATATCATTATTGAAGATAAAAACATATAAAGGAACTCGAGGTTTATGGAGATTATTAACAGGCACTGATGTTCCAAAAGACGGTTTATATTCTGAAGAAGACTTGAAAAAAGTACTACAGAAATTTTTATGGAAATCTGATTCAATTTACAAAAATAATGATCCATCAACTAAGAAACCAAAAGTCAAGTAAAGGTAAAAAAATATCTCAATTTGATTAAAACCAATTTGGGAAAAAAACGAATCGAAGGATCAGGTGTGAGAAAAATACAGTGATAATAAGATTGAATACAGATATATCGACGATTTGACAAAAACTCGATGGAATTATTAATTACATTTATGCTCAAGAGAAGGCTGGAAATAACAATTTTTTGAACGAAAAGAAAGCGATTAAGGATTTTATTTCGAACAAACTTGATGAAATGATTGAAAAACCTGATGGAATTAAAATATTTAAAACGAGTTTTGCCGGCAATAAGTTCATCTATGATTGAGGGTAGCGGACTTTTGAATGATTTTATCAACAATTTACCTTTTGAATTACACGTACCAGGCTATGAATATCTGGGGACCTGGCACAAAACTTGAAAAAAGATTGAAAAGAGGAGATCCTGGTATAAATAAATTAGATCAAGCTGCTATGGAACACGATATTTTTTATGCAAAACATAGAGACACAAATTCCAGACATATCGCAGATAAAGTTTTGCAAGAGATAAGGCAATGGATAGATTTTTTATCAAAAGATGCTGGATTAGGTGAAAGATTTGTTGCACTTCCAACAGCTGGAGCAATGTTTTTGAAGAGAAAAAACTAGGAATGGGAATCGAAGAGAACTTGAAATTTTAACTATATAAATGGAGGTGAATGAATGTAAATTTCAGCAAAAATCAGAAAGAAAAAAATAAAATCCGCTTTTAAGAAGAAAATACCCGTTAGTATTCAATTTAAAATAGATCAACTAAAAAATGGCGAAGATAAGATATTTTTAACAAATAGACAATACAATAAACTCGAAAAACATAAGAAAAACAATAAAGGAAACCAGAATAGAATTTTCTTATAATCAGTTGAAAGAACTTAAAAATGGTGGACTTTTGAAAGATTTATTAGATTTTGGAGAAAATATTCCAGTTGTTAAAAATGTTGTTCCTTATGTTCGTTAAAGCTGCTCCAATCGTTAAAAAAGATGTGATTCCTATTGTTCGAAACATTTTAAATTGGTTAGATTAAAGAGTTGGAAGATGTTACAGGATCTGGATTAGATGAAAAAAACTTTGAATTACGTGAAATCAAACTTTGAAAAAAAAAATTTAAACCTTTAACATTCGGGGGAATTGGAAGAAATCTGCAAAAATATTAAACATTTTAGAGGAATCTTCATGAGAGATACATTACCTGAAAAAGTTAAGAAATTTGAATGTGGAATTGTGAATTTAGACTCGATTTATGGGAAGTGGAACACATTGGATTTGTTATTATAAAAAATGATAAGAATTGCATATTATTATTTTGATTCGTATGGAAGAATTGAGGACAAACCACCTATAGAATTGATTAAATATTTGAAAAAAATCAAGCGTTTACTACAATGATTCTCAGATTCAAGACTATAAAAGATCCCCCAATTTGTGGTCATTTATGTGTTTTTGTGTTGAATGAACTGAGTAATGGTTAAAGATTTTAAAGAAGTTGTTAACAAATTATTGCTTAATAAATATGGATTCACCAAAATATTTTTGACGTATTTGGTACACACAAATTATTCAAAATGTAGATAATAGTTTCAATTTTGATAGTTTTGAGAAATGAGTTTGATAACAAGTTAGAAAAATTTATTACAAAAACCTTCCAGATTCAGATATGTTTGCTGTCGAGATTGAAGATTTTAAAGCAGAATATGATAACAAACTTGCAAATTTCATGAGTTCAAATGAAGTTGCTGATAAAAATCAAAAACATTGGAAAAAGAAGTTGATGATTGGTGTAAAAAAATTATTTACCAATTTAATGTCTCATATCGAAAAAAGCTGATGAAATTTACTGAAGCAATCAAAGTTGAAAAGAATTATGTTAGTTTAGCTAATAAGAAAAGAATTGTCGGTGTTCGACCTAGGTATTGACAAACATGATGTTGTTGTTAAAGAACAAATTTTAAAACACTCTAAAAAATTATCAGAAAACATCGGATATTGTTGATTTTTACATGATCCGAAATGTTAAAAATGCCCTTAGATTTTAAAGGAAAAAGAAAAAGAATTAGCGGTTGTTAGTAATTGGTGTTAGTAAAGGAATTAATCCATTTGATGATGTTGTTGTAATGATTCAATTAGAAGATTCCTATTAAAATGTTTAATGAACTAAAACAAAATTATGAGAATCATTAAAACAGCATGTTAATAGATTTTACAACAGAAGTCTATGAAAAACTTGATGAAAGAAGTAAAAGATCCAGTAGACGATGTTGGTGAATTACTTGATGATAAAAGTAAATAAACTAGAAGAAAATAACTTTAATACATATAAAAATGATGTTATAATGTATTAGTTGGTGAAGTAATAATTAACAAAATTCTGGAAGATTTTTATACACATTTCAATGAGGAGGAAGTAAACTTTTTTAAAGATTTTGATACACGTTTCAATGAGAAAATAACACATAATAATGATATTACTTAGAAAGTATAGATGATCGATACTCTTTATATCCTCGATAAAGTAAATAAACTAGAAGAAAACTTTAATAAATTTAAAGAAGATGTCGATAAAAACTTTTGAAAACATCGACAAACAGATTTAAATGGAAGTAGGTGGTTACGATGACTAATTTTCCTTATATAAATGGCGCTTATATAGTGTGTGAGGTGCAAAGAGGAAAACTGCCACAAACGATTATAAAATTACTATGCAAACATTAACGGAGTTAAGAGAATTTTTGGAAAAATGTGCTGAATGTAACTCAAAAAAGAGCCAATTTATTAAAAACTTGATTTTGAAATTTTTTCTTAATAAATAGAGATGGCGGGACATTACAGTGCTTTCGATCTTTTTATAATGCAAACACGAAAGAGATTTGAAAAAAGAACATTGGGATGACATTTCTCAAAAATATGAATTATCCGAAGATATGATGAGATTATACGTAAACAAATTGAATTGGTATATAACATTGCTTAAATATCAAACTTTATCAATCAGAGTTCATTCAAGAAAATATACATTATCAATTAAAAGATCATATGTCTGTTCCTTTGTCTCTATCAACACACTTGAGTATATAAAGTTTTTGGATGAAAATAAAGATACAGTTGATTGGAATAATATTATAGATAGCGGGTTACTATCCTGTGCAGATTTTATTGAAATATGTGACCTGAGATCGCAAAATTTTAAGGAAGAGAATCCTGAATATGACGAAGTAGATCATTAAAAATGACTCTAATCTTTTTAATTATTTTACTAAAATTTATATCTTTTTCTTATAAAAACGTACATTAGATCGATGAAAAAATGATACAACGATGTTTAAAATTTCTCTTATTAAATGGCGGACTACAGAAAAATATGCTAGTGATATTGAAAGGGCGGAGTTTAAAAAATTTCTATCCAATTAGTAAACAACATTTGAATGAACCGAATAAAAAGAACTGAGTTTAATATTGATTTTGGAGATAACTTTTGCTCGTCTAACTTCCAGTTTTATATTTCTGGAACTTTAACAAAACAAGATGGTCAAGCATATCTTGGAACTGATAATGTTAGATTAATCGATAATTTTATACCGTTTTTTATTTTCTAAGATTGAAGTAAGAAAACACAATAAATTGATAGAAGAAGTCGAAAACTGTGGCCAATTAAGCACAATTAAAGGAACTATTTCGTATTTCAAAAAGTGATGTTATTTCTCAAACTTCTAATGGCTTTGAATCAGATTTTAAATTTGGTGTTTTTGAAAGCAGCTGGAAATTTATCTCATTTTGGATTAGGATTTTTTGAAAATGTTTACTATTCCGATCTATAAAGAAGGATTTTATCTAAGATTTTATAAGAGCAGAAGTACGATGATGTGATTCTGAAGACTTGCAACTGGAAATGTTATGCCTGTTGATGGCAAAATTACAATTAACGAGTTTTTCATTAGAGTTCCAATGATTGATTATAAAACCACGAGTAAAATTAGATTGATTGATGAAATTACAAAAAGTCAAAACATTATGTTTAATTTTCTAGATTGGCAATGTATTGAACAAAAAAGGTATTTCCGGAACAACTTATTCGTTTCGATATCACATATATTTATAGAAATATCTTCAATCCCAAGTTCGTTATCATCGGTTTTCAAACAGATAGACAGAATAATCCAAGAAAAAAATCCTTCAAAGTTTGATAGTTTGGATGTGAAAAAATATCAGAGTAAAATTGAATGGTTCTTATTATCCAGATGAATTACAAAATTTAAACATTTCCGGTGGTCTTTTCAGAATCATGTATCAGATTGTATCAAGATTTTAAAGAAAGTTTACTACAAAAATATGGAAATGTATTACAACCCCAAAGAATTTATAGCAAATAGACCCATTTATGTCATTGATACAAACAAAGAGTTTGACAAATATTTCTAGTTCAAAGAACGATATAATTATCAATATGGATTTTCAAAAAGCTGTTACAAAACGCGATTTGTTAGGTTGGTTGTGGTTTCTGAGAAATTTTTTAGCCTATGATGTGATTAAGAACGATATTAGAGAAATTCAGTAGTTAATGATGTTCATATTGTTCTCTTTCATTCCTTCTAAAACTTCAAAAATATACTCTTTCGCCGGATGAAAAAATCTCGATTTCTTCCGGAATAATCTTTATAATCATAAACAAAATATCCTAAATAGTTGTACAATAGAATGAAATTATTTCTTTTTATCTCGGTAGTTGAAATGATAAATCATAAACATTTGCGCTGAAAAAAATTTATATCTCGGCAGACTTAGTTTCCATAGCTTTCCATTTATTCTTTTTGTAAAAATGGAAGAGTATAAAATGCCAACTGTTACAAGTGTTATAATAGAGGAGAAATTATTGATAAAAGATTAGTTTGTAGAAGATTGTAATTTAATTTTGTACGAAAGACCTAAGCCTAAGAAATTTCGAAATAAATTAACATATTTGAATCAAATAATCTGCTTATGAAATTACAATACGGAGACAAGAAGCAAACAAAATTTGTTACAGAAATTTTAGAAAAAAAAGAACAAAAATTTTTACTTATCTCTTGGAACCATTGACAAAATTATTTTCCTTTTCAAAGAATACATTAGGTTTGTTGGTTTTAAATACACACGTTTATTATGAAAAGATATTACCTGTATTTTTTCATTATCTGGATGTTGAATTTGTTTATGATTTTGAACCAGAAATCCTCGATGATTTTATAGTACATTTTGGAGAAATTAAAACGAAGAACCTCTTGAAAAAGAATGCGGTTTTACTCACATTCTCCCCGACTTCTCGAGTGAAGGTTAGCGAATTTCATTTTTTTCCGTTTATAGATTTTTTATTAAGATTTCTGGATTTTTTCATTTAAAACAGCTTAGAAATGTAGAAAGCCTACAATGAACAGTAAAACAGCTATAGATTCGGTTATTTTCCATTCGTGGTTTTTCCTGTTAGATTTCTTAGATTTGTTTATGGTTCAATGGACAGTATTTTACATTGATTTTCTGACTGTCCCAAAAGTGGTCTAGAAACCCCTTACTGTTTTGATTTTACAGATTCGTTTATTGTCCTTTAAACAGTATTTTCCCTTGATTTTCTGTCTGTCCCAAAAGTGGTCTAGAACCCTTACATTCATATCTACTTAATATATATATATATATATATATATATATATATATATTATATATATCAAAATAGTTTTATTAAACCATTTAAAATCCTTACTTTAATACACATAAGTGATAATTATATCCACCGTCATCCAACGATATGAAGAGACTAAATTAGCCATTTTCAGCCATGTATTTGCTGTCGATATTGTTAAACTTTCAAATTTGTATTTTTGTCAAAGTGTAACTACGAAACCTTCTGTTACATTACTTGTAAAATTTTTTTTGTATTGTAACTCACTTTTAATCCTTTAAAAAAGGGCTTTTAATTGACAGTTAGTACAGTAAACTCTGTCCTTAACAAAGTGCTAATATACAAAAAGATAATTATACCGGATGACCGTTTTACTAAAAAGTTCAAAATAGAATGCTTTATAATTACGAGATACCTTACATTTATTTATAAAAAACCTATAAAATTTAAAAAATAAATTCAATTTCCAAAAATTATATTTGAGTGTCTTTTAACAACCGCACACTTTATTATTAAAATAAATATGTAGTATATTTAATTAGTTTAATGCATCACATACGTATGTAAGAGGTATACCAATTTATTTTAAACACATAAGGCAGTAATACCGGTTTGTAAATTGACGTTAAATTACTAGCTTCTCCGTCAATTCGTTGAAAAAGTGAGCCTAAGAACATTCCATTGTAATTAGTAAAGGATCTGTAACTTGGGAAAACTAATACAATATTACACTGATAACTTTAAGGAAAGTTGTTTTCTGGAATGTCATTTTAGCCTATTTCTATGCATACGAAACATTTTCACATAAATATAACTTAATTACGAGATGTATTTATTTATAATAACCTATTAGTTATGACATTAGTCAGAGGAATATAATATAAGCTTAAATGCTTTTTCCACTATTGCAACTAATAGTTAGCAGCCTTCACATTGAATCGCTTTATAGTATAAAATAATTTTGTGGAGGTATTTTTTAATAAAATTTCAAAGAGAAAATGGCTAAAACATCTGCTGGAGACATTATACACATATTAATATTCTGAACAGTGATGGTCTTAAGATTTCACGCTGCAGTTCTGTCACTTTCCTTGCAATTTTACTATATAAAAAAACTTTATTTAGGGGGCCTTGTGTTAAAATCTTCATTCCGCTATGAGTTTTCTTTAGAAACTTGGATCTGTTGTAGTCCATGTTTAGTCAATATGTGGAGGTTTTCAACGTTCAGATTAAACTTTTTGGAAGGCGATTTTCTGCTAAAGACAGTTTGGCTTAGAAAGATTTTCTCGAAACACGTCTCTCTGACTATTAGGGTATCCTTGGC
>NW_025780859.1:0-49189 GCF_021130785.1 Homalodisca vitripennis
TATTTAAAATTGCATATTATACATAATGTTGTTTACACTAAATAACTATTTACACAAAGCTAATTTCATTAATTTTTGGTCAGTGAGGGTTCAGTGTCACTAGGACCGTAGTCCTTGTCCTCATCATGTGTCATCCACAGTAGTGTCTGACACATCCAAATCATAGCCTATAGGCCTAGCTAGGTTAGGTCGCCTATACCTCTTTCTTGGTAAGATATTGCAAACACCACTAGGACCTGCTGTAGGCCCTAGATGACATATCAATATCATCGTCTACATCTACATCTAGAGTGGGATTTTCAACCAAGATACTAACTTTGTGCAGGCGTACCATCATACCTTACACTTTGGTCAGCAACCAACGTTTCCATTGTAGTTTCCAACTCCCCACCACTTTCAACTTCTTCTAAAAGGGCTCTCAATAAACCAGAGTCATCACAATCAACTTTATTTCATTCCATTTCGAAATAAAAATAAACAAAACTAAGGTTCAAACTCACAGCACAAACAGAACGCAACGTCCACTCAAACGCAATGTAAACTAAGAACCAATTCGAATTCGACTATGTATACAATGAATAGATCAATATTGAAAATCAAACATCGATCGATCCGAATACTCGGTTATTTTAGGAAGACGTCTGCATCGATATTAGCCAGTTATTACAATATCAGAGTACTAAAATAAATCAAATACTAATCGTCACGCTCACAGCATTTTTTCGCACCGATACCTGTCCGTCACGGAGCGTGAACTCGGCAGCACTAAAAGGGTTAAGTGGCTTCAACATGTGGGTTTTGGCTCCTGATAACCCATGAGAATTCTTTCTTCCATTTCACAAAAGCAGTTACTTATTGATATCAGGCTGGGCAAGTTAAAATTATTGCAAGATCTCTTTGATATATATGTCTAGGCCCATAATGGGTTTTATTGTTTTGTAATGTTAGTGTTAAATTTATGTTTTTAAAATTGTAATGTTCAAGATTCTTCTTGTTACAGTAATTTATTATAACTCTTCTTGTGTCTGATTTTTGCATATAATATAGCCTATATATGCAAAAATATATATATTATATGTGTCGAAGTTGGATAATATATAGAATTCTGCTCTACAAATAACCGAATAACAAGTGTAGGCCGCTTAGTAAAGTCACCAAATAAAAATAATACCACTTTCTTCATACTAAGTTTGGGCGATTACAATTATTTATCAGGATAAACAAACATGTCTAACAACATTTAAATCATTCTAATTAATGATTCAATATGATCGATGACTCCAATGTTGGATACTTACTATAACTGCACTTGTCAATCGCAATTTCATAGTTACCTGGTTGATAGTAAAAGAATAGATCAACATGTCAAGAGTCAATTTAAGTAGACTATCATAAATTAACCTGAAATCATGAATTTTATTAAACTGAAAAAATATAATCTTACCTTGATAACTTTGTACTTCTTTTTTGTAGCTGTATTGAGATCCTCATGCACTTTGTCCAGTAACCACAGGAGAAACTCTTGAGCATCATGTTGATTATTACCACGGTACTGACTCCCATACTTGTCAACAATCAACTTAAATTTATTGGACATTTCTGGGTCATATTGACACAACCAGATTGCTTTTAACAATAAGGGCCAACTGTTCAGTAACTTCTCCTTTGGTTCCATACTTTTTGGAATTAAGTTTGTTCCGCCTGGATAGATCAACTTTATACTGATCAAGTACAAAATATTCTGCCAAGATATCTGTATGGCTTAAACACTGCAATACAGCATTTATAAAACAGGTATTTCCATGATTCCTTAGACCCATAACTCCAGGGACTTTATCTCCATTTCCAATGTAAAATTGCTTTAGTTGGGGGAACTCTTATATCTGAAGATGATAGAGACATTGTATATCTTCTACGATTACTGTACACATAGTTAGAGCATAAGTTTTTGTTATTTTGAACACCTAGATTTGAAACCTTCTGAACCATTTTACTTAAAAACTTGTTCCAAGACGGTCGGGCGAAACAGTTTTTTATTTTGTTTTTGAATGTCCATGTTTTCACTGTCCTGGATCACCATAGTACCTTTACCAGATAGGTTATCTTTGCTCCCCTTGTGTTTTCCCTTACGTTTACTGCTTCTCGACCCAGTGAAGGCATTTCTCGTCAATGTGAACGTACGTTTTAATTTAGACTCTTGTAAATTTGTATGAACGGTAGGGTTGCAGACACCTGAATCGTTTATAGTATTCAATGTTTGTTTTTCAGTCAAAAGTTCGCCGTCTGATGTTGACGACTTTAACACAACACCCGATGTCATCTCCGACATAATTGACACCAACGGCCCGATAAAAATCATTAAAAACAACACAAACTAACAAAAAATGCACATCACTTAACACTTTCGAAAGAATCAAACATACATACTATAAGTGTCACTTTATCACAACACCTACAAACTCTACACTACCTCAAATTTCTCAAGATAGACAGAACGACTAAAGTTGTCTAGTTGAGGTAGGATTGTGGGTAATGATAAATCGTAACGAATGCTGCCAACATAACATACCAATTTAACGTGAAATTAAGTATATATTAGAAAACTTTACTTCCAATGTTTAAGTAAATATCTCTGAATTCTAAAAACATTAAAATACAAGTTATTTACTAAAAAATGAATAGGCATTGAAAAATTCACGGTTAGGCTGTAAAATAATACACTAATAGAAGGCATTAGTGTTCAGTCTTCACACAAAATTGCCAGTCCGTGGAAGCTTGAAAACAATCTCAAGAACAAAACTTAAGATAAAGGAAAACAACAGCATAAACTTATGGAAAATAAATATATAATAACTAGCGGGCCCGGCGCGCTTTGCTGCGCATTTCAATAATTTTTTGCAAAAGTTGCCCGCGGCTTCGCACGCAATTTCCCGTTGAAAACAGTACACTATATTCACTTATTCTTTTTCTATCACATTCTAAACATTGCTGAGATAATTGATAGTCGTTCCATCGTGAGCCTCTTGGGCGTATTATGAAGGTATGTACCATATTCCTGCCTCTATCTAGCTGTTACCCACGGCTTCGCACGCAAATCTTAAGAACCGAAGTCCTTATATTACTTAGTAAATTTTTTTTTTACTATAATAAATTTTAGATTAAATTAGTTATATCTCCGATGCCACGATTGAGCTTGCTTTGTTGTCTCGATCGAGAGAATATGTACACACGGAGTTTTGAGAACCATACTTCTGTCAAAAAAAACAACTAAGGTTGATTTTATAACATTCTTTATATTTGTAGCCAACGTAAGATAGTAATTATGATATCTGCATTGCTCTTCTGATCAAGCATGAGCATGGTTTATATTAAATAAATATTGCAGTTAAAGGTGAATTTTTACGTCAAATTTGAATTGTATTATCTGGATAGTAAAGTCTATGTTTAACAGTGAAACAGTTTAAACAAAATTTGTCGTTTCTCTTAAGCTTACTCTATGCTTTAAAACTATAAGTGTAATATATGTTTACAAAGAACAGCTGATTAAAAATTTGAAAAGACGTTAACATATGTTTGCTGCAATGCATTTCTTATGCGTATTTCTGTAACCAGTGGGGCGGAATCCTGAATCGGGAAAGGGATGGGCATAGCTTATAAACCTTCTCCGTGGAAAAATACATATACGTACAAATTTTCATCATGATCGGTCCAATAGTTCACGATTCCATAAAGGACAAACATACAAACATTCATTTTTATATATATAGATGTATTTTAAAGTATGCACAGAAATACAGTAAGTACCGTGAAGTCCGACGAATTTATCTGATCAATTTTGATTCAAGCCGCTGAAAGTGTTGAACGTCATAAAACAAATAGTTCAAAAACAAGTTATAGACTATGGATATGTTTTATATCGATGATTCCAAGTGATTTAATATTATTTAGGGTAATGGTTAAATTTGGACAAACCTATTGATTTAGATGTGTTTCAGAGTATTGATTCATATTAATTTAAAACCCCTAAATCTTATGCAACAAACCATTTGGTTTTGCTCAAATACATTAACTATAGAGACAGTCATGAATTTTGTTAACACGAAATTGAAAGGTATTGACAATCAAAGAAATAACTTGACAACATTTCTTAAAAACATTGACTTTGTAGATTATTACATTATAGTTGTTGTCAAAGCTCAGCATAATGAAAACTTCGCTATTACAGGAGTGTCACATTTATACATGGAATCTTACATCATCAACAGAACTTAAATCACTAACTGTTTCATTAAAATGCACAGATAGCAACAAATAAAGGCGACGAACTTGCCATAGTCTGCGAGGAGCTTTCCCTTGACTTGTTTATCGTAACCGAAAATGGTTATGACGATACCAATGCCACGTTTTTTTGCATCATCCAATTAATTTGAAATTAAAAACACGTCAGACAAAAATTTCGAAGCTACAAGTATCAAATTGTTCCGAACTGTCAGTCTGTCTGTGAGTTTGCCGGTCTCCCAGCGGAAGAGAAAACATTTTTCTCTAACTTTGAAATCCTCATGAAAGACCCGACCATAGGAACCATGGTTATTTCGTTACACTGGGCGATTTCAATATAGATGGTCTCTTTTCAGGACCAAAACACAAAACAATTTGCCGACATTCTTCATTCTTTTTGGTCTTAATTGGTCCCATCAACATTTCGATAAGCAGAGTAACAGCAACCTCCAAAACGGCGATTGACAATATTATAACTAACATTCCGAACTTGGAAGCATCTGTGGTCATAATAGCAACCTCATACCACTTGGGCCAAGAGGTTCTTATCAGTGGTCACAAACTGGAGAAGGAGCCTCAGGCTAGATGCAAGAAAAGAGACACGATCTGCAAATGTTGTCATTTTGAACTTTCTCCTTGAGAAAGAGGACTGGACCCTTTTAAACATTCCTGCACCATTGGAAAACTTGTGAACTTGTGGAAAATTGGAATCGCACGGAGTCGGGGTGTGCTGCATATGTAAAACAGTTCTTTCCTGTGTGGAACTCAGGTCGTCAGTGTTTCTTTAAGACCTCCGGATCCAAAAATCTGAGCTATGGTGTCCCTTAGGGATCAATACTTAGTCCTCTTCTCTTCGTGATATACGTGAACGACATTGGCTCATCACTACAACACGGATGACTCGTGAAGTATGCCGATGACACGACTCTCTGCGTCAGTTTAAATTCAAAATCAGAGCTCGAAATACGACCTTTTCAAGAATTGAATAGTTGCTTGCAAAGCTTTAATTAAATCATCCTGAACGTAAATTCAACGAAATCAAATTTCATACATTTCTGCCTGAGACCCATGGAAATCATGAGTGGCTCAGCACTTATGTTGGAAGATAACATGCTCGATGAAGTCTGTTCCACAAAGTTCCTTGGAATTTAATCTATCTTCTGCAATCTTTGCCTTGAGAAGTCTCTCCGTATATTGCATAACTCAGATATTGATGACCTCATGTTATGGACTCATCTACCCCCACCTTTCATATGGAGTAACGCTCTGGGGCGCATGTGTAAATTCGGATTTTATGAGATTATTTTTGCTCCAAAAAAGGCTTTTAGAATAATTACCAAACTGAAAAGAAAAGAGTCGTGTAGACTTGCGTTCAAAGAGTTGCGGATATTGACTTCACCCTGCCTCTATATCCTTAAAACTGTGTCATTTCCCTTGTCTAAATGTACCTTAACACGGGGCCAAGACAATTACACTCACAACACCAAAGGAAGGAATAATCTTCTTACTGGCCGGCATAGGACGGTAGTCTTCGAAGGGGGAGTTCCTCGCAAGCAGGTGTTGTACTATTCAATAATCTGCCAAACTCGCTCAAAATTCAAGAAATGCCCAAAGTATCTAAAATATAAATTGCTATCATGCAATTGTCTGACAGCAATGAAACATTATTATTATTATTATTATTATTATTTACTATTAACATAAATTTTGAATAACGTATCGAGTACTGAGATATAGTTGTACTCAGATATTAGTACACAGTCCCTTGTTTCTAAAATACATCAGTGACGATGCTCATCATTTCTGCACGGAAAATCTTTTATAATATGCCAATAACACGAGTTTTCTGTTCATATCTGATTTGAGCGAATCGTTGAAAATCGAATCGTTCAGGAATTTGTACTACTGCATATACAATTTCAAAGAACCAAATTTACAAACAAATAAACTAGATAAATGCTTACCTTTCCTACATATAGAAGTGGCGTGCATTGTCATGGAAAAGGGAATGAAATAAATAGTATTTATTTCAATAGGAAAAGTTAGATATACATAGCCCTTTCTTTATGTTAAGTTGCATCGTAATAAAACTAAATAAATTGCAATAGAGTGCTATGAACTACAAGCACTCTACAAGCAATAGCTCTACAACCTTCAACTTTTAGCAAATGTACCAACACTTGTATCCAGCATTGCTAAGATGTAATATTGTAATGTCTGCACAGCTCTCGTAAACAAATGCGCAATCCCGCTCATCAGCTCTCATATCCAATATGATGGTTTCCCTTACCCCTCCTGTATCTAATATGATTGGATACTGTTATACATTTGTTTATTTCTTGTTATTATCTAGTGTGTCCGGGAGATTCTGAGACCTGTGTTTGTTGCTCATAGCTAATGTAAGAATTAAAACAAACACTTTTTTGATTATATAAGTTTATGAATTTGCTGAATAGAAATAGCTTTGCTAGCTACAAATTCTAAATACACGACAAGGTTTCAAATAAACCCATTTTAATAATATATATTGCCTTATATCGTAAATTCAATAGACTAAATATGGCTAACCTGACTAGGCGATTGCGACGAGACGTTCGCGTTTGTCTCTAGTTACAACGCGCGCGGGGTGTCATTTCATGATTGGCAACAGGATCTACTTAGTTTGAATAGAAAATATTATGTATATTGTTGTTCCTATTGTTTGCAATATAGTTTAATTTCAAAAATTTCAATGATCTGTTTATATAGGTAAAACATGTTGCTTATATGATTTCCATAGTATTAATAAACATTAAGACAATTACTTTCTTAGTTCATACAATATTAAATTTATTATATTCCATCCCAATTTAAAACGCTTCTTGTATAATGAATGTTTAATGGACTATTTTGTTTTCGATGGAAAGGTATTCTTATCGTTTGACAATGTCTAAGTGAGGATAGAACATCATTTTAAATTAAACTTTCAAATTTCTTAATTGTTTATGATCAGACATTCTAGAATTTTTATAGGTTACATTTACCTGATAGATACTATTTCAAGGGATATCTTTGATTAGTCGCTGACAATGTGGAGCTAGCATGGTGTATACAAACATAATAAAATGGATAAGACATTACGTTTTGTAATTAAAAGTGTTTAACTTTTTAATACTGACATATAGCATTTCCTTATGTATGCTATTGTTTTAATTTATCATACAAAATAGTTTAGATAATCTTGCTCTGTTGAGAATTTAGCAATGGTTTTGATAATTAGTTGTATATCAAATGTCAACCATGATCTGTAATTAAACATACACTGCCAAATAGTCCATACAGGCCGAATTAAAAACTAATCAGTAGTAGTAGTTGCATAATAATATTTAAATACAGTGCTGGCCAAATTATTAGACTAAAGCATATTTTTTTGTTTTTATTCTCAATTTTTTACAAAAAACTATTTAATTTCATGATGGTATATGTTAAAAGTATAAACCCTCATTCGTGTGTTACTTTAGAATAGTATGAGCAGAATATTTGATAATTTTATGTTGGCGGGTGGCAACACTGCCTGTTTTGTTTACAATCTGCAAATACTACCCTTAGAGCTAATTAACTTTAATGTAAACTGCAATATACTAGTAAATAATAGAAAAGTAGATAAAAACGTTAATAATGCCTTATTACAAAATGAATGGCAAGAAATGGTAAACATAACCTACAAAGAAAAATTTATTATTTATACAGATGGGTCTAAAACAGATAATGGCACAGGAGCTGCGATTTTATATTCCATGTACTGACACCAGAATAAATTTTAAACTTAACAATATTACTTCAAGCTACACAGCTGAAGTATACGCTATCTATAAGCTATACAGCACACTCAATCATTGAAGAACACTGAGGTAGTTATATGCTCTGACTGCCAATCCGTTATCAAAGCTATTGAAAATACAAAGTTTGGAATGGTAAAAGATAATGACATAATATTAAACATAATTAAAGAAATACTAGACAATAACACGAATACGTACATTATACAATGGGTCCCAGGACATATGGGAATAAAGAGGTAATGAAATTGTTGATAAATTAGCCAAGTCCTCAACCCATAATGTAAATAATGTTAGAGAATTTTACACAACCATGGCAGATGTCAAATCGTATCAGAATACAAGGAATATAAGGACAATGACAAATAGTCTTAATACAAGTAACAAAGCACAATGGTACATAAGTGTCAAAAAAGCCTTTTCAAGGGAACCATGGTTTAAGGCAACAAACTATACTAGAAATGAAATTGTAAATATAGTTAGAATTAGGTTAGGCCCATGCGAATGTAAACACCTGCTTACACAGAATTAAATGTTATTTCACTCCACTATGCTAAATTGTACATTAGGTTCAGATGAAACGCTAGAACACATTTTAATGAAATGTCCGAAATATTATTGTGAAAGAGAGAAATGGTTAAAAAAAGGCGAAAAGCACTCAGTCAAAATTTTTCTACAGGCTTAAGAGGAATTATGAGCATGGAGGATCACCAAATTTATACAGAAATAAATAAATTTTTATTTTCCATCAATAAAAGACTATAACAAATATAAACAATACTAACACTTTTTAAAACATATATGTGAAACCAATCCCATCCCAGGGTTCTTCTATCCGTGACCCACCCTTTCGGGTTAGGAGGATACTGCTTGATTGGCCCCTGGCAGAGAAAGACAAAGTCAATTTTTTTACCTTTGTGCTGTTATATATATATATATATATTTTTTTTTTTTTTGTTGTTGTTGTAAATAATATCTGTGATTGTGTGTATAAATATGTGAATGGATTATGATTAGATATATGTATTATAACAATCAAGACTATGATGAACAAATGGACAATAGTGTACATCGAGAGGTCTCATGGTTATTTACACCAGACCGCCTTTTAGGCAAAGAAAAGAAAAAAAAACAGTAGCAGTCGTGGGACTGCCGATAGAAGTGAAAAACGGAACTATTAAGTTGAGAGTAATTAAAACTATATGCAAAAATTATATGAAATTTTTTATGTTTTATTTATTAGTTACATATGATGGGTTTAAACAAATCATGAACAAAATATAAATACAAAGTGGTTGAAAAAATAATTAATATACAATTATCTTAACAATATCTTAATAAAAACAATAAATGAACATATTTCATAAAATCTAACATTATTATAACATTTTTTTAATTTTCCAATTTTAAAATCCACGAAAAAATATTATCAAATAACTAGAAATCTATTTTACCACGCTAGTAAGATAAATCTTATACCGTAATAATACTCATTTCATGATGAAGAGGTTAAGTATTAATAAACATAGAATACAAGTGAGTAAACACCGAGTGAACAACAGTGAGTTGAACACCGTTGTAAATAATACAGTTATTGCTACGGATAAAGTACATAATTGCAATAACAATTAAACCCACAATATTTTTAAAACTAATAAATTAGTTAAATTAACTTGGTTCTTTCGTAAAGGTATTTTTATTGCACAATAAACTAATTTATTGAGTTAATACGGTATCAGTGAGCCAATGCGCCAACTACAGTTCCGGCAGAAACGTTCACTCATCACTTCATACGCTACTACAGGCTAAAACTAAACTTCCAATAACAAAATGATAAATTACAAAAAAAAATATTCATCTATTTTCACACAACTTTCTCGCTGACAAATTTTGTCTGACCAAAAAATAAAAAAAAAATCCTCGCTTACTACTTTTTCTTGACATTGTAAACGCTATGTAAAATGTAAACAATAATCAAAATTATTTCGAAATTTTTTTAATATTTAAAAATGTAACCAATAGATTGCCAATATTAAGAGCTTTAATTTGACGCATCTTACAGAATTGTACGACATTGGCTTCACTTTTAAATCGCGAGAGGAAGCCGTAAAAGGTCGCCCTAAAGAAGTTTTCACTTCAAAAAATTTACAAATCTACCAGCTGCATAACCAAAATCAGTGGCGTAGCGAAGGGGGGGGTCCAGTCCAGGGGGTCCGGAAATTTTAAGACATATTAAAAAATAAAGCATGGAGCAGGAGAAAAAAGGATAGTTATCATTTACTCTTGTCTGCAGACATTAAATTGATTTATTTCATTAATCAAAGTGACCGTTTTTAAAAATATAATTGTTCTTTCGTTTAAAGCATAATATATTATTAAACGATACTTTTGCGCTCGGCCTTTCGGATAGTGTAGTGTAATCACGGTATTGCTATATAGAGTGGTCACGTGACGTCGAAAAGCAACCTAAATTCATTGTAACACGGCGAATATTCGACCTCCATCGCTCGTTGTATCAACAACTCCTGGAACAACATGAGTGACATCTTCAAGAAGATGGGACAACGTGCCTTTGGAAGCGCCGGGCAGCCAGCTAAGAGGCTTAGCTCTCCACCTGCCAGCTCGGCGCCTAAGAAGGTCGCTGCTCCAGCAAAGGGCCTTTTTAAAGGCCACAACGTCACCACTGCTACTGTGACATCTGACCAACCTACGGCTTCGGTTTCTACGCCCAGGATACCCTTGCTGTTCCTGGACAGTGTTCCGGACTGGCCTACCCACGCCAAGAAGTTGGAGGAGTTGGCGCGGGACGGCCTGACGACAACATTCCGCGGTGCTCACTATCGCTTGAAAGTGACCACCGTGGAGGACTTCAGGGCAGTTCAGCGGTACCTATGTTCCAAGAAGTTGCCCTTCTACACTCACAACCTTGGGCGTGAAATATCGCTTAAGGTTGTGATCAGTGGACTGCCCGACACCGATGATGTGAAGCTCTTCGATGTCTTAACTGACGAGGGCTTCGCCGTCGACGAGGTTGCACGACTTCGGACAGCCAGGGGACCTACCAGGAGCTGGCTGATCACGCTGACCAGGGACAGTGAGCGATAGAACCCTGACACCAAGCGGGCTTGCCAAATCTACAGCATGACAGACCTGCTCCATGTCATGGTCTCAGTCACTGTCTACAAGAAGCCGGTCGGCCCGCCGCAGTGCTAAAGGTGCCATGATTTTGGCCACGGCTCCGGCAACTACGGGAGGCCGAGAAAATGCGTCCACTGCGGGGAAAATCATCTGAAGATGAACTGCCCCGTAGTCTCGACGGAGAATGGTCACTGCTGCAATTGTGGCGGCGATCACAAACGCCAACTATCGTGGGTGTCCAGCCTACAAGGAGGCCAGAGCGGCAGCTGTCCAGTTAGGCCGCAAGTCCCGGCCAACCAAACCAGAGCGAGGCGATCAACGGCCCAGCCGCCCAAGCGACCAGCGCGGGACGAGTCACCAGCGGACTCCGTATCGGAGAATGAAGCTGAGGACGACATGCCGCAGAAGAAGAAGCGCAGGAGAAAACCCCAGAACCCAGCCAACCGACTTCCTCGCCCGCCGGCATACGTGGTTGACCTTCCGGTCACACAGAGACCCAGGGCGACTCCCAGGCAGAAACTAGAGTGGCCACATACACCAGCCACTCCGCCGCAACAAACGGAGGCGCCAGCAGCTGATGCAGCAGCAGAAGCAGCCGCCCCCGCCCAGCGCAGCCTACAAGCCATCTTGAAATAGCTGCGCAGCTGACCGCCCTCACCCGGCTCTTCAATGAAGCAGTGGCCCTCAGTGGCACACCGACCAGCTGCTAGACTGCTGCAGGAGCAAATTGTTGGTGTATACAAACAACCTTTGATTGTATGAGTGTGTGTAAACTAGTATAATCAAAGATACAACTTACGAGTTCATTTCCAAAATAATGTTTTTAATACCAGTTCAACTTAATACATTAAAAAATAAACCATTATTTAAAGATAAAAAAAATTTCTTAAATTATTCTATTTAACATTTTTTAACTAAGAACCATTTGAAACACAATTATTAAAAAAACAATTGTAAAAGTAAGAATAAAAATTACAATTTTACATTTCAATATAAATTTACAAGAATCTAAATTGAGTTTTAAGAACAACAATTACATTTTAAAAAGCAACTATATTATATATGCTTAACTGAACCAATCGTCGTCTGGTTACTTTTTACTTAACCTGCAAAGTTCACAGTACCGTACTAATGGCTTCGTTGCAAGACTTGCCAGACATTTCTACAATATCAGGTTAGCCTATGAATAAACGCTTTACCAATATTGTTATAATCTAGCTTTTTGTAGCTTTATTGTAATGTAATGGCAGGCACGTTCACATGAGTAAAGTTATCCTTGTTTATTAGTTCATTTTTAACCCTCCAAGCTACTTGGAGTACTACTATATTACTTAAGGAGTATGAGTACTTAATCTTTGCTGGCGTTGCATTTAACAACTGAACAAAGCAAGTGGTTTGAGTTTTGCTTTTGCACAACTAATAAAGCCAAAATAATAAAGAATTACAACTTTTCATTCAATATGATATCAAAACTCCGATATTTGTAGGTTTATTTCTTCCGATATCACGATAATATCGGATAACTTATAATCGCGATATCAATATAGGACATATCGCAACGATAATATCGATATATATTGATATCGACAATATCGCAACATCCCTACACATGGAAATATAGCTGATAATCTGAGAACCAATGTTGATTCAGCTTATCAATAAAATCATAGATAAGGCTGTTATCATAATATTGTCAGTTATAATAGTATTGGTTGATATAGTTTAGAATAGGGTCAGTCGAATTTGTGGGTTGTTGAAGGCACCAGACCACTCAGTCACAGTACCGTACTAATGGCTTCGTTGCAAGACTTGCCAGACATTTCTACAATATCAGGTTAGCCTATGAATAAACGCTTTACAATATTGTTATAATCTAGCTTTTTGTAGCTTTATTGTAATGTAATGGCAGGCACGTTCACATGAGTAAAGTTATCCTTGTTCCACAACTAGAATTCCTGTTTGAATTAGTTCATTTTTAACCCTCCAAGCTACTTGGAGTACTACTATATTACTTAAGGAGTATGAGTACTAATTAATCTTTGCTGGCGTTGCATTTAACAACTGAACAAAGCAAGTGGTTTGAGTTTTGCTTTTGCACAACTAATAAAGCCAAAATAATAAAGAATTACAACTTTTCATTCAATATGATATCAAAAACTCAGATATTTGTAAGTTTATTTCTTCCGATATCACGATAATATCGGATAACTTATATCGATATCAATATAGGACATATCGCAACGATAATATCGATATATATTGATATCGATAATATCGCAACATCCCTACACATGGAAATATAGCTGATAATCTGAGAACCAATGTTGATTCAGCTTATCTAATCATAGATAAGGCTGTTATCATAATATTGTCAGTTATAATAGTATTGGTTGATATAGTTTAGAATAGGGTCAGTCGAATTTGTGGGTTGTTGAAGGCACCAGATCACTCAGTCACAGTACCGTACTAATGGCTTCATTGCAAGACTTGCCAGACATTTCTACAATATCAGGTTAGCCTATGAATAAACGCTTTACAATATTGTTATAATCTAGCTTTTTGTAGCTTTATTGTAATGTAATGGCAGGCACGTTCACATGAGTAAAGTTATCCTTGTTTATTAGTTCATTTTTAACCCTCCAAGCTACTTGGAGTACTACTATATTACTTAAGGAGTATCTATGAGACAGAATTGTAATTCACTTTTGGTAGAGCTACACATATATTAAGTAATTTACCCGAGGTTATTGTGTTGTCAGAAATTTGGATTAATAATAATAAGACTAATTTTTATGAAATCGAGAATTACACTTTAAAGATTAAATGTAATAATGAATATAGAGCTGGTGGTGTGACAATCTATATACATAACACAATTGATACTATTAATGACAGTCTTGTAACAATGATCTCATCTGATGTGCTAAAAATTGAACTAAAATTTATGAATGAAACTTTCCATGTCTGCAATGTATAGAACTCATTGTTATAATAGAGAAGTATACTTAAAATGAACTGGATAAATATTTTAATATTAATAATAATTTAAGGAACTACACAAATATTTTAATTCTAGGAGATTTTTATTTTAATTTACTGGAAAACTCAAAAGTCGTAGATAATTATAAATTGGTCATGTCAACCAATGGTTTAAGTAGCTTTATTGATAAAACCAACAAGAGTAACAGAACAGTCTCAGACATGCATTGATCACGTCTTTGCAATAAAGCAAGATGTGACAAGTTTGAATTGGTATCTAAAATACTGGATGTCAGTGTATCTGATCACTGTTTGATAAAGGTGGGCCTGTACTATACTATTATAGGTGTGGTGCTGGGAAGGGGTTCTGCCCAGCTCCCTGCCTCTGCCCCTGATACTGATTATCACTTTGATTGCTTGGCCCTCAATAGTCTTTTAACCCTCCGAGCGTCCATCATATTTCCCTAAACGTCCACCTTTTTTATAGGTTTTTGCAGTCTTTTTTTTGCATAATTCATAAAAAAATCTTAAGAATGGTTTAAATATAGAGTATTATACATCATTTTTCTCGTAAAGACTTACAGAATATGATTATATATAAAAATTAAAAATTAAAAAAAATTTTTTTTTGCAACAGCCTATGAAAGGGAAAAAATATTTTAGAAAAAATATTTTTATAATATAATAAAAGTATCCACATGTTATTGTTATATTACCTCTAGAACAATTTCATAATAGGCAAATTATACCAAATTTAGTCATGAACACATAAATATACAGGGTTATAGGGTTCTGTGAATATATTCATAATGTTATACAAACTTACATGGATATGCACAAATTTGAATTTTTGCCTATTTGGTGTTGCTAAGTAGCACAACAATAAAAATTATTTTCATGCAGTTAAATGCTTTTGTTATTTACCTTTTTTGAAGTAGTTTGTAGATTAGATGAAGAAACGAGTTTTTTACAACACAAAACTATAACACACACACACACACACACACACACACACACACGAAAAAAACACTTATTATTTACATTATATACAAAAAAAACTGTTCACAGTTTTATTCATTGTCGTCTTGTCCATCTGGGTGCTGCCTTTTTATCCCTGTAAGGGACCTTCTGAAGTGCTTCATTTTGCTGAAGCACTTGGGATGAACCCCACAATTGCATGCTTCACACCACCAATAGCTGCGTTTTTTTACAAACAGGACATACCCTTTGATTGTTCCCTGGTAGGTGTGCCAGTGCATGTTCTACTGATGTTGATCTGGTACAGACCAAGAGGTATACAAAGACCACTAAATGTAAAAAACAACTCACGGGCTTTCGTTATATGTAATTTAGAACAATATTACGCCAATAATAGCGCGGGTGCAATTAATTTGATCGGCAAGTGCCCGTCGACTTAAAATAAGACGGCGACGTTTAGAGAAAGGTGCCGTCGACTTAAAACAAGTCGGCCGACGCTCGGAGGGTTAAACATTGTCCATTGGTCTGGTGTCTACATGCAATAAAATTCCTCTAAACCATATGATCTATTTTACAATATTTTTATCTCCTGTGTGAACAAATGTAAAATCAGAAAACATATAAATAACAAGCTGAAAAATTAAAACCTTGGATTAATAACTATATTTGTATAAAATTCAAAATAAAAAATAAAATACCTAAAAATTTAAAGAAGCATCCATAAGATCAAATACTAAAATCTTATGTAAGTAAGAATAAACTTCAAATTGAAATAAGACAACTTAATAATTCTTTTTATCAAAACAAGTTTATTAATTGTAACAATGATACAAAAAATATTTGGCAGGTAATAAATGAGATAACAAGTCAGAAGAAGGCTAAGGAAAAATGTGTCTCGTTAAAAGTTAATGGGGAAATTGAAAATAATCCAGAAGTTGTTGCTAATACGTTTAATGAATATTTTCTATAATATAGAAAATTTATATTAAATATTATATTATAAACATTGTTGACAAATTAGATTTCAGTAGGAACAAACCTGATAACTTTAAAAATCTTGATTTAAAAAAAGTTTTCGATTACGCTCCACAGGTAAGATCAATGTTTGTTGAGCCCGTAAAACGTGAAGATTTAAGTACCATAATACAATCTTTAAAAATTAGAACGGCCTCGGGAATCGATGGAATAAATTCTTTTCTCCTTAGATCAGCATATCCACCAATAATAGACGTATTATTACGTATAATTAATTTATGTTTACAGACTGGTGTCTGAAGAAATTCATGGTCATCCCAATTCATAAATGTGACCTGAATAACGAATGCAATAATTTTCGTCTGATTTCTCTGCTTTCTGTCTTCTCCAAGGTGTTCAAAATAATTATGAAAAATAAATTAGTTAGTTTTTTTTGATAGTATACATTATTTTAGTCAGTACCCATTTGGATACAGAGAGAACTTAAGTACTGAACATGCTTTACAAAACTTTGTTTGAAATTTACAACAATTTGAATAATAGAAAATACACAGCTGATTTATTTCTTTATATTAAAAAAGCTTATGACACTGTAGATCATAGAATTTTGTTGGAAAAAATTCAAAACATCAGAATTAGAGGAATGGCTTTTAAACTGTTTGAAAGTTATTTAGCAAACTGGAAGCAATGTGTAAAAATTGATTATTTTTTCAGTGAAATGGAGTATATATGGCAAGGTGTCCCCCAAAGTTCTGCTTTGGGTGCACTCTTATTTTTAATATATATAAATGATTTTTGTAATGGTAAATTTAAAGGTAAACAACTCACATCATTTGCAGATGACACAGCACCGTTATACACGGAAGATAATATTATTTCCACTACAGAACAAATTACTTTTGATTTAATGGCTATACAGTGGTTGTTTTAGAGAACCATATATTATTAAATGCAGAAAAAACTAAGTATATTTTTTTTAGCTAAGAAAGGAGGTGTGTTTTAATGAGCCATTAATGTATAAATTTGTTGAATGTTTGTATAGAGAATCCTCATGCAATGTAACTTGTAAGGAAGTAGGAAAAACAAACTACATCAAATATTTAGGTTTGATATTGGACCAAGAAGTATATTGGAAAATTCATATCGCAGATTTAAAGAGTAAATTAAACAATTCATGACATTTTTTACAAGACACGTAGTGAAAAATTTTAAGAATGTTATACTTCTCATTAATTGAAAGTAGAATAGAATATGGTTTAGTATTTTGGGCAGGTATAACATTTTATAACATTAAGCGTAAAAACATCAAAAAGAGAACCTTCATTACCCTTATTCAAATTCTTAAAAATATTACCTCTTAAAAACTTTTTGTTTACAAAGTATTGAGACTTTTTTACAATAAAAGTGGAAATGTTCCTCAGCACTGTAATTCATACAGAAACAGACTTAAAAATTCAGAACTAATAGTTATGCCTAAACTATGAAATACATGTTTTATGAAAAACTAAAATTTTCTAGCATCCAGATTCTATAACAAAATTCTTGATTATATAAAAACATCAAATAGTAAATATTTGTTTTTAAAAAAACTAAGAGTGGTTACTATCTTTAGAAAACCTGGAAGGTCTTATGAATATTCAAGTATACAATAGATTTTTCCTTGCTCTTTTATGAAAACAGTCCATTTCTGTGTAATTTTATTTAATTTACCAATGTTAATTTAATGTAAATGGTATAATGATGTTGAGCGGTAAGAGTATTGATGTTATTATTTTAGCATATTGTTAGTTTTAAGGACGCTGTTACTATTCTCTATGAATATGTAAATAAAGAATATTGTTTTGTCTTGTCTTATCTAACATTATATATTACATTACTGAAATTGGCCACGCTCATACATAACTAAAAAAGAAACATATCAGTGGAGAGGCACAGGAAATCACAAATAAAGACTTCACAATCACATGGTAATCGAAAGACATTCTATAGTAAGTTTTGATGGACAAAATGTTTAAAAAATACATTTTTAATGTGATTCTAGTTACATCAATACCCACTAACAAATACATGTATGTACTTGCTAGAAAACTATAAAGATATTTTTCAAAATATGTATCAAGCTTTCTGTAAAGGATTTAAACTATGGTAGAATGAAATGAAATACTGCATTGTAATGTCCATTGTCACATAGAAATTGACAGATGCAGGCAAAAAAATAACAAAGCAACATAAGATCAAGGGTACAAATTATTTTCAGGTAATTAAAATCGGTGAATATTTCTGTCTTTAAATAAAGAAAAGTATAAACTAAAAAATATTACGTAACTGTAGTTTCTGATAAAGTCAGTAGTAATAAATTAACATCAGTAAAATGCCTATATTGCCGTGTGAGTTAGCAAAATTATAATTAAATATTCTTATAGCCAGCAAAAAACAATGAGGAGTTTGTTGTAAACAATATACGACTGGTACAAAAAATTTAAACAAGTTATAGATCATTTTGCCAAAATGTGTGATGTTTAGTCAACTGTCTTGTCGTCTTGGCACTTGGGCTTGCCGGGGTTGGTCATTGCGCCACGTTGCTTACATGTGGCTGTAAAAGGGTTAAAGTAAGAATAAGAATATTTATTTTCTCTTACGCAAAAAAATAATTTTTAAAACAAACAGAAGGAAACATGATATATATAAAACTTATTGATACACAAATAATCATAACTCAAAGAAATTAAAATAAAATAATACTCAGTACTATAAGCAAGTATCATTTAAATAAAAATTATTACCTTTTTCAAATAAAATACTGGATATTTAAATACAACTGACTTCTTAATTACTAGTGAGAAAATTTAGGACCTCAGAAGGCTAAGCATGTTTAGAGGTTCCATTTTTAACTTACTATAGAATGTCTTTCGATTACCATGTGATTGTGAAGTCTTTATTTGTGATTTCCTGTGCCTCTCATTTTCTCAATATGAGTCATACATAGTAGCAAAAACAAAGCCTTTTTCAACATTTTTTCATAAAGATATTACCTGGCAATTTGTTTGAATGCATCAATTTAATTTTTTCTTCATGAGAGATGATTAACCCTTTTACATTATTTTCCAAAGTAATTATTCTGTTTTTTTGGAGCTGAATTTTGTAACAAGAAAATGTTAATAGGTAATAATTAAATATCTTAATTCTGACATTCCATCAGAAAATATATACTTTGATAAGGATCGTTAAATTAATTGTAGTATGTTGATTAAAACTAAGATTGTTATTAGAGTTTTGCTAAAACAAAGGAAAAGGAACGTTCTCTATTGAAAATGTCAATTGATTTTTCAATCTTATCGTTGATGATCCTTTTTCAAGTCTATTATCAATAAAACTAATACTAATGCTGAAGAAGTGTTTTGTCTTCAGATGCAAGCATAGATTCCTGTATAAATCAATAAAAGAATATCACATTAGCTGAGTTCACGAATTTCTTTAGGGCTTATATTTCATATGGGGATAATAAAAATGCCAAGCATCCAGTACTATTGGAAGACCAGTAAATTATTGGTTAAATCCAATAATCCAGGTTGTCTTATATTTGGAAAATACATAAAACAGAAGAAACACAAATATATAATAAAGCTGTACATCATAACAGAACCAAATGGCTTTAGCTTAAATTTTTGTATTAATGGTAGTGCTTTGGAGGCTTTGTCAGGAGTTAGGCATATGGAAAAACTATCAGAAAGACTAGGCAAGCTTTCTGTATGTTGATACTACTTTTTTACTATACAGTATCACTGGCAAATAATCTAGCTGAAAAAACATATATTACTGATACACTGCATGTAGATAGGATTAACAATTCCTAAGAGGTTGTACCTAAAAAGCTTAAGATGGAGAAACAATTTCAATATCATGTGGGAACAATGGTGGGCAAGTGGAAGAACAAAGGCCTGTTATTTACATATTGAATCAATATGAAAATGAAATGGTTGAAACTGCAAACAAAAGGGGACAGGTACAGGTAACACTACTACCAATTGCCAAACACAATCAATATATGAGCGGAATCCACCGACAAGATCAATTACTAAGCTACTATACACCTGCGAGGAAAACCATGAAATGGTATAAGAAATTATTTGTTCATATTTTACAGATGTAGATCATCAATGCTTTCTTTTTATATAATAAGCATAGCATACATGAAAATGGAACTATTAGAAATGAGGCTACAAATAATAGCTAGTATTTTGTCTCCACTAAAGCCTGATGAATCCCAAAGTAAAGCAACAGAGCATCTTCTGTCAAAATTCAAAATGGGTGAAAAAGGCAGACCTCTGAGAAGATGCTTGTATTCTTGTATTGGCAACGGGAAAAGAAAAGACATGACTTATTTTTGGAAGGCATGTAAAAATAAGCCAATTTTATGCCTCGGATAATATTTAAAGAACACCACAAGTCTTAACTGTCTTTACATGTTTCTTGTACATTGTGTAGATAGTGTTGTGTATGATATTTTTAAAACTTTACAGTGCCTTAACTGATCACAGACCCAATAAAAATAGTAAGTAAATAAAATTGTATTATATTATATCGGTATATGTATTTTATAGTTTAATATGAAATTACCATTGAAGGAAAATTGGCCTTACTCGCATATTGAAATTTCAGTGATAAAATGTGCTAATGTTTGGCGTTATTATTATTAATTATTATTTTAATCAAAATTTCTAAAATGTATCAAAGGACGTACATACAAGCAGTTTTAAGCATAATTAAATATAAATGAAGTCTTTGAATATCTAGCACTCACGGTTGAAACACATTTTTTTTCAGCAGTGAACGTGTTAAGTTGTGGTTGTTTGATACTTGTAATTAATTATATAAATATATTGTGAAAAATATTAATTAATTAACAGCTTGTAGATTTAATCTTTTAAAATGTTCAGTTGTATACAAACTTTTGTTTGATAAAATTTGGTGCATATAAGATAAATATAAAATTAATCGTATTAAGAAATAACTTGCAAAAATGTATACATGTATATTATGTCTGAAAACACCCAAATATATCTAATAATTTAAATATAAATTTGAAACCTCTTACAATCGTGATAGAGATTGGGCATCTACTTTTTGGAACAATGTTTTGTTATGTCACACCAACGGGGGACGTCTGCCGAGGGTATCGTGAATATTCTTAATGGAAGTCTATACCTTGTGATACATAATTTTAAAGGTAATAGCTTACTGAATTGAATGCCACAAACCGCATCTCAAGGGAATTATTCTATCAGAAAATAGAGCATTTTTAATATTGAAAATTTACTGATGTTCAACAATGTAATTTTAACATGGTTCTTGCCACAAAATGTGTTACACTAATTTTTTAGCATTTTTTAAATGTTCAATTTAAATAAAATAAACAATTTATTTTTAAGCTGGTTTCATTAGTACAAATTTACCAGTTTTTATTACAATGAATAAAACTTATGAGTCACTTTCTCTGATTACTTATGAATCTGTACTTGGTGTTTTCCAGTCAGCAGGAAGGTTTAAAAGAGACAAAGGTCACTAGCCTATGAGAAACATTATTGTGTTATTAATCATCTGGTCTACAGGTTTCAGTTTGTTTGAGCATGGAGCTTTCACTAGACAGGTCTAAGCTTGGGAATTACAAAATGGACAAAGGTCATATCATTCCTGTCGAGTTAATCAGTGTCTCTGAAGCATTGCTGTCAACAAGTTATCTAATTACAGTAGTTCAGTTTTTTTATTTGGCATTTTAATGGAATTGTCTGAAGAGAGAACGAATTACTCTGTTGATGATGCGAGGATATGGCGATCGTCAAAGATCTTATCGGGAAGTTTGTAATTTGTTTAATGACACTTTCCCAGAAAGGAATCCCATAAGTGTTTCAAACAATATCAAAAACTATTGAGCGTTTTGAAATGACAGGGAGTGTACGTAATCGGCCAAAGTCGGGTAGGATACAATCTGCAACAGATGAAGAACATGCACTAGATGTTTTGCAAACATTTATTGAAGACCCACAAACATCGCTCAGAAAAGCTGCACAGCAACATGATATGCACCCTATGTCTGTGAGTAAGATTTTGAAAATTAATAAATACAAACCATTTAAAGTTCATTTAGTCCAACAGTTAAGTGAGGATGATTACGACAGAAGAGTTGAGTTTTGTGAACTTGTGATGCGCAAATGTGATGACAATAGAGATTTTCTGACCAACATACTATTTTCTGATGAGGCAACTTTTTTCCTAAATGGCAATGTTAAACAGGCACAATTGCCGTTACTGGGCTAGTGAAAACCCACATTGGATTACTGAGTCCCATTCACAGCAACCACAAAAACTGAACGTATGGTGTGGAATTTTAGGTAACAAAATTGTTGGACCCTTTTTCATCAATGGAAATTTAAATGCCGAACTTTACTACAATATGCTCCAAAATGAAATAATCCTAGCTATTCAAATTGCATCACGAGAATACTTTGATAATGTATGGTTTCAGCAGGATGGTGCTCCACCCCATTATGGGAGACAGGTAAGAGAGTATTTGGATTTAAGGTTTTCCTCATAAATGGATTGGCCGAAGAGGAGAAATCGAATGGCCTCCAAGATCTCCGGATTTGTCACCAATCGATTATTTCCTATGGGGTCATTTAAAATCCAATGTTTATATATATATATATCGTATGGGGGAAAAAAGGCAGCTATCCATAAATAAATAAACTAAAAATTACAATTATTAAAAAGTACGTAAGAACAAAGTTCTTGAGTCATAAATTAAAAATAATATTAAGATCTCCCGTCACAAAGCTAAATCCAAATTACTGAGCCAGTTTAAGAGACCCATCCTCCAAACCACTCAGACCAGCCAGACCACCAAAAAACAATCGCAAAGGGCAGTCGTTTTACAATGTGCTCCATTGTCTGAGAGTTTGCCGCCACAATCACACGTCTGGGTCGTCAGTAATACCCCACTTAAATTTCCAGTGATTGCCTTCTCCCAACCCCAGTTCGAAAACGATTCAATAAAACCCATTCCTTTCGAGGAATTTCCAAGCCACCCGCTGCTTTCGTAGGATCGGGATATCAAGAACTTGTTCCGTCCATCGAATGATTCCCAGGATGACGCCCAGTTAGCATTAGGCGTAAAGTTCTCTTCTATCCAACTGGGATGCTGTTCGTAGTGATGGCTTGCGTGATTTAAGCCGGCTATCTTGCTGAGGAAGGTCGCACATAACGGGCAGTTCGGGATTGGACACGATCTTATTGAACTCTCTCAGAAGAGCCTCTTTGCGTCTAATCTCAGGTGGTGCTATATTGCCTCAGCACTGGGAGCCAAGGTGTTGGTGTTGCCATGAGAGTTCCAGTAATTGTCCTCATGGCTCTATTAAGAACGACATCGACCTCTCGCACATGTGCACAATTAAGCCACACAGGAGCACAATATTCAGCAGCGGAGTACACAAGGGACAAAGAAGTGGTACGCAGTACTTTTGCGTTGGCTCCCCAAGTTGATCCAGCAAGATGCTGTACTATATTAGCCCTTGTTTTCAGCTTTGCTGCTGGTCTTTTGAAGGTGACTTTTAAAAGTGAGAGATCGGTCTAAGGTAACTCCCAGATACTGCGGATGTTCATTATGTTTCAATTTGACACCATCAAGAGTTACATTTAACTTGTAGTTCGCCAGTCTGTTTATTTAGGTGGAAACATGATACTTCAGTTTTAGTAGGATTTGGATTTAGCTTCCAGGCTCTAAAATAATCTGCGAGGACTGAAAGATCATCAGTGAGTGCCTGTTCTGTTTTCTTTATGTCATTATGTTGGTTAGGCTAAGGCAATATCATCCGCATAAATAAACTTTCTGGATAACGTTGTTGGGATGTCGGCAGAGTACACGTTGAACAACAAAGGAGCAAGTACTGAGCCCTGTGGAAGGCCATTTTTAAGTTGCCTGAAAGAACTTTCCTCACGGCCAAGGCATACTTTTATAAGCCTGTCGCTAATCATTGAATTAAGAAGCCGCAGAAGGAAAGGGCAAGGAATTAGATTACAGAGCTTTACTAAAAGGGCCTTTTCTCCAGACAGTGTCGTAAGCTGCAGTGAGATCTATAAAGGCTGTAGAGGTTTTTGTTCTCTTTTCAAAACCATTCTCAATAAAAAGTTGTTAGCGCAAGCACCTGGTCGCAGCAGTTACGACCAGGTCTAAAGCCAGCTTGATCTATAGGAATGCTGGCATTGAGAATGGGAAATATTCTATTATAGATCAACCTCTCCAGCAGCTTATAACACACACTCAACAGGGCTATGGGCCTATAGCTCTCAATACGCTCTGGGTCTTTGTTGGGCTTCAAAACGGCGATTATTTTAGATCTTTTAAATGCTGCAGGCAGGTTACCTGTAGCCAATATTTCGTTGAACACCGTAAGAAGCCAGTATTTAACTTTTGATTCCTGAGTACTTTAGGAATTCTGGAAGACATTATCGATACCAGGCTGCCTTCCCAACTGACAGAGCGGAGATGGCCACTTCAATTTCATCATGTTCAAAATGCTCTCGATATTTCCCAACGGAGCCTGCCGACTGCTTTTTAAATTCGTTTAACTTGTAATTAACCAGCTTGTCAGATGGGTGGCGAACTGACTTGGACAAAGCAACAATACGCTTTGCTATTGCACAGGTTTCGGATGTGACAAAGAACTGTTCGTCGAAGGCTTGCCGGTGGAGAGCTTTCTCAAGAGGGACCAAGCTTTACGGCTACTATGGGTGAAGTTAAGATTTTCCATTGTGTGTACCCACTTTTCTCTTCTTGCTTTGTCAAGAGATTGTAGCAGCCGATCAGCTGTTCTGTGTTCCCGGTGTCATTGAACTCACTGTAAAGGTTCCTCACACTCTTGACTCCAACCTGGCACATAAGCTCTTTCGAAATCCTCGTGGAATGCACAGTTTAGCAGTAGCCAGGACTAGCTTTGTGAACCGGTCATAGTTTCTTATTAGTGGGAGGGATGAACCTGATGCCATCGTCAAGCCTGGATGTAAAGGCTTTTCCAAATCAGCTTTGTTAAAATTCCAGCGAGGCCGAGGGAAGGATCTTACAAGAGGAATCTTGATTCCGGCTGAAATAAGCACAGGCCTATGCTGAGAATGAGGAAAGGCACCAAGAACTTTCCTCCCAACTGCTAAAGGCTTAAGAGAGCGGGCACAAGAGCAAAAACATAGGTCTGGAGTATAACCACGACGCAGCGGGCTGAATAAAAAGTGTGGGCGTCTTTGGCATCATGTATTAATATTAAGTTGTTATTTTCAGCCCAACTAGTTAAACTCGTACCATTGTCGTCATCCCTGATGAGTATCCCCACGAGCTGTGATGACTGTTAAAGTCCCCAATGTAAAGGACGGGGTGTTCAAATATGGGAAGAACTGTGTCAGACCATTGTCTATTAGGTGGTTTGTAGACATTTACTATAGTTGTTTCTGACACTTTTCCCACCAGTACAAAAATATCGTCATCACAGCTCTTGTAAATCGGGGACACATCATCGATGCCCTGCCTAACATAAGTTTGCCACTCCGTATTTTCTGTGGCCAATGGCTTCTACAAGTGTATATCCAGGGATATTGCCTCTTGCACAGGTGTTAGAATTTCTCAATGTGAGTCTCCTGGAGTGCTAGGACATCGACGTTGTTCTTTATCATAATTTTGCTTAGGCACTCACATTTAGATCTGCTAAGACCCTCGGCGTTAAAATAACATATATTTAAAAGAGAGCCAATATTTAAAAAATCAGTATTTGTTTGGCCCTGAGAAGGGACCGTTTGTTTTGGTCTTCGATAGCTGCCATAACTGGGAGATCACAAGAGTGACGGTTCCAGCTACCAAAAATTGCTGTTCGTTTAGCGTTACCCAGGGAGCACGTGTAGCAAGCTACGGACGCGAACAACTTCACCCCCCCGCCCAATGTTTATAGAAGAAAGCCTTATAATTTGGAAGACCTAAGAAACCAGGATTATAGAGGAGATTGCTTTGATAACTGAAGAAATGTTAGGCAACTCTGTCGAATCATTTTACACAAGATTGGCTCATTGTCAAACCGTAGAAGGAACACAGTTCGAACAATTGCTTTGACACCAAATGCAGGTTAAAACGTTTGTTGTAAGACTTTTCTAACAGCATACATTATTTTTTTATTTGTAATAAGAAATCAATAACATAAGTATTTCCATAATTGTACTGTAATAAAAAACTGGCAAATTTGTGCTAATAGAACCAGCTTAAAATGATATTTTTGTTTTATTTAATTGAACATTTAAAAAAATGCTATAAAAAATTAGTGTAAGACATTTTGTGGCAAGAACCATGTTAAAATTACATTGTTGAACATCAGTAAATTTTCAATACTAAAAATGCTCTATTTTCTGATAGAATAATTCCCTTGAGATGCGGTTTGTGGCATTCAATTCAGTAAGCTATTACCTTTAAAATTATGTATCACAAGGTATAGGCTTCCATTAAGAATATTCACGATACCCTCGCAGGACGTCCCCCGTTGGTGTGACATAACAAAACATTGTTCCAAAAAGTAGATGCCCAATCTCTATCACGATTGTAAGAGGTTTCAAATTTATATTTAAATTATTAAAGGATATATTTGGGTGTGTTTCCAGACATAATATACACCCTGTATACATGTTTTTGAAGTAATTAATATATCTAAAAATTTAGAATAGACAAGTTGTGTGACATTTTGCCCCTAAAAACAGGAATATATAAATATTTTAAAATTTTTATTGGTAAATTCTTTGATAAAAAGTTATAACAATGACAACTGTGAATTTGGAAAACTAACTCTTTTATTTTATAATTTTTTAATTACAGCGTAATTCTATTATAGCTATCCCAAAAATCCAAAGTTCACAGAAATACTAGTGCAAGCTACACTGTCTAAACATAGAAGTAAAAAATAGTTTTTTAATTTTATTATTAAACAGTGTTGTCCTTCTCTGTAGACTAATGGTTATAGGTCTCTACTCCCCAACCGAGAAATCACAGGTTCAAATCCCAGGGAGGTCCAATCACCACCCAATGGACCACACATGGAGTACATGGTTGTTTTTCATGTACTTTGACAGTAAAAACCAGTGAACATCGTAGCCGGCATAGCTAAGACACTGAGGCTTAAATGAGAGTAATAATTAAAAAAAAAACAGTGTTAATCAGCTGATGTATGCATTCAGCTGTTGCGTCAAGACTTACTTGATATTATTGTAATTTTATACAAACCAAATATTTAAAATGGTTCTTTACTTATATTTTGGTATAAATTTTACATTAGCAGCAAAACAACCGCATATAAAAAAATAAGCAAAACCAATCTAATTGGTCTGTGACGTTTTTCTGTCAATTGCTGGAGCTGAGCAAATTTGCCCGCGGTGGACTTTGAGTCAAATCTGAAGCCCAATTAAAGCACCCTATGGTGGTAAAATGGTTAAAGTGCTAGCTCTTAAAAAAAAACATGCGCTATAAGTTAAAGAATAAAATACCTACAATTTTTTATTTTGAAAACTTATCTTGTTAACTGGGAGAGTAAACAAAATGTTTTTAATTTTTTAGTTGACGAGGTATAATTCTCTTTTTAAATGTAGTAATAAAAATTACAAAATATACAAATTCTTAAAAATTTTATTCTGAACAAGATAAATGTTGCACCAAAGCTTTGGAACAAAAAACAAATCTAACTCTCAGCGGACGTGTGCCATGCTCATACTTGTCATAATCTTTCAGATTTGTTCTTTTAGTTTTGTCAATGCACAAAGCAATCTTTCTTATGTTTTACTTTAGATAGAACACTAATATTGAATAAAAAATTTTTAACAAGTCTAAACGATTACAAGGTATGTTGAAAAAGTAAAGGAAACTTTCATTTTTTGAAAAATATTTATTCGTCTACATTAATGTTGCTTAATATATGATCAAACACTCCAATAAAATGAAAAAGTTTTATTTTGTGAGGCCTTTCGTGCTCAAAGAAACACATCGTCAGACCCACATAACTGATATAAAAGTAAAGTAATAATACAAACAATTTAGACTTAAATAAAAACATATGTCTTGAAAAATACAACGAGATCAGATTTTAAAGGCCAGGAAGTATGTCTACTGTATATGTAAAAATTTATATTTAATTAGATTAAAGGCAGTAACGGTGAATTTTGTAGAGGTCCAGGCTCATTATTTACTAGATAATTTTGGTTCTTCTGCATAAAAATAGTTTCATAAGCATCAAGGAATTTGTTGTTTTTGACTTCTTTTAATAATTTGACTTGTGAAAAGCAGTGTCCAGTGTGAAGTGCATGTTTCGCCATGGCCGATCTTTCCTCTTGTTGATACTTAAGACATGCTTTATGTTCCTTTACTCTCTTTTTTATTTTCCTTTTTGTTTGGCCAATATATTTTAAATTACAGTTGTCACAATTAATTTGATATATTCCAGATTTTTCATCATCATCTATTTTATTCTTTGGATTTCCTAATATGTTTTTTAGTTTTATTTTAGAATTTGAGGATACATTAATACTGGCATGTGTTTTAAAACTTTTAGCAATTTCTGTAGTTAAATTGTTGTAAGACACAGATATCCATTTTTCAGGTTCTTTGCATTTAGTTTGATAGAGAGTTGTTCTAGAATTTCTTTCAATAATTTTCTTTTTCTTTTTTATCATGTTATCAATCATTTCAATTTTGTAACCATTAAATAATGCAATTTCTTTAATTTTCTTTACTTCCTTTTTATAATTTTCAATTGATAGAGGGGTATGTAAGAGCCTGTGGATTAAACTGTGAAAAGCTGCTCTTTTTTGTGAAGGGGGATGAAATGAATCAAATATTGTAATTGTAATTCAAATGACACAATCGCTGTACTCAATGTATATGTGAATAAAGATTTGATTTGATTTGATTTGATTTGATCAAATGGGATAAATCTGTCGTTTTGTGTTGATTTTCTATATATGTCAAATTCAAAATGGCCAATTGTATTTTTTGTAATTAATAAATCTAGAAATGGGAGTTGATTGTTATGTTCTATTTCACAAGTAAATTTTATAGAAGGGTAAAATGAGTTAAGCGAAATAATAAAATCTTGAAGATTTTGTTTCTTGTCAAAAACAGCAAATATATCATCTACATATCGCTTCCAGATTCTTGGAAAATAATCCATTGTTTCTTTTGCATGAGTTTCAAATTTACTGAGAAATATGTTGGCGATAAAACATGAAAGGGGATTTCCCATGGCAGTACCATAACACTGTGTGTAATATTTGTCTCGAAATTGAAACACATTTTGTGACATGCTAAGATTGACTAAATTAATGTACTCTTTAACAATAGTTTTTTCTAAATTTATGGAAATCAGCCAGTCCTCGATGATTTGTATGCTATCTTTAATAGGTACATTAGGATAAAAAGATTGAACATCAAATGATACAAGATATTCGTCTTGTTCGATCTTAATATCTTTTGTAGAATTTAAGAAATCATATCTATCTTTAATGGAAAAAGTTGGGGGGAATTCAAATTGTTGAAACTCTTGCACTAACCATTTTGATATAAAATAAGAAGGCGAATTCATACAAGAAACTATGGGCCTCATTAAGTTTCCTGGTTTATGTATTTTAGGAATACAGTACAAACTTGGTATAATAGGATTTGATACTGTAAGTGATTTTGAAATTTCTTTTGATATTATTGTTCTGCAGTGTTTTAATGAAGCTGTTACTGACGTAATTTGTTGATTTAGAGGATTTTTGTTGATTTCTACGTAAGGACCATCTTGAAGCATATTTTCCACTCTTGAATAATATTCACTTTTATCTAATATAACAATTGTGTTACTTTTGTCCGCTTTAAGGTAGAAAACATCTTTGCTTTTTAATGATTTTATTACATTATTGTTATTTTTAAAGACGTCTTGAGATTATTTTGAATTACTTTTTGTACATTGCTTAGTTTTAGCTTTAAGAAGAGCTGAATTTATATCACTTCTAATTGCATTTCTTTGATCATTATTTAAAAATTTTATGTTTGATTCAACATTAACAAATACATCTTCTTGTTCTTTAAAAGATTTTATGCCGTAGTTTAAACCTTTATTCAATATTGATAACTCTGCAACTGTAAATGTGTATGAAGACAAATTTTTAACCAATGTGTCTTTGGAAGAATTATTTTCCGGTAGTATTTTTGTGCATATATTTTTGCCAAGCAGTATATTGAACTTCTTTTCTAGTTTTTCTAGTTTGTGTTTGTGTTTGTATTCAATACTTTCTAAGATCATTGTATATTTCATGTGAAAAATGGGAAATTCAACGCTATTCAAATTTTTAGTGATCTCTAGGTGGAGTTTAAATGCTTGAAGTTCAAAATTTGATTGTTTTGAATATAAAGACTTAATTTCAAGATTTAACCAGTTAATTTTAGCATTATGAAGAACTTTTTCTGTGACAGAATTCTTTATAGGAATCGATATTTTAATAAATTTAGGAAATATTTTGTTTTTCTTACACTTTTTAAAAAATTGTATATCATTAGATAATAACCTTACTTTTTGTTTCAGTTGATGTAGTTTGTTGAGCTGAGAGGACTTGAGTGTCGATGAATACATTTTACCAGCGTCTTCTTATTGGAAATTCTAGATGCTTAATATATGATCAAACACTCCAATAAAATGAAAAAGTTTTATTTTGTGAGGCCTTTCGTGCTCAAAGAACACATCGTCAGACCCACATAATGTTATTGCAAATGATTAATGTTATCACCTTCAATATATAGTCCCCATTAGATAGTATGCACTTGTATTAGTGTTTCTTCTAATCCTCGAAAGACTTGTCAAACTCAATTATTGGGATAGCGTTTTCTTTCAGTGATGGATTTTTAATGTCATCTATGATTGTCAAACAACAGCACTTTAAGGTTCTCTTTATTTTTGGAAATAACAAAAAGTCCATCACCAATCCATGTCTGAAGAATATGATAGCTGAGGTATAGTTACAGTACTGTTTTTAGCTGAAAATTCATGAAGAACATATTTATATTTTCTCATACTGCATTTACTTAATTAAAAACTTGTTTATACTGTATTAAAAAGTAAAATGCCTTACAGCCATTACTACCACAGCATTATTTTTTATTAGGCTTTCTGTAATGGCCTTTATATTTGTTTTATTTTATGAGTTTGACTTGTGAGACACATTAGCAATACATTGATTATGACCACTGAACTCCTCATTTTATTCTAGGTACAAATTAAAAAAACCGGTTGTCTGTAAAGTTGGTTAACTGATGATAGTTGAATGTGACAACGTCATAAGAAAATACTGATGGAACGGTTGCATTTTTCAAAAGAAAATTTTAATTTTATTCTTTTGATATATATCTTGTATGGATATAGAGAAGGAGGTAAATGGAAATCACAATGGACTTGATCAAGTTACATTTATTTGTAGGCATAAATACAATTATGTCAATTTTTTTTACAATGTACATAGTTTTTACAAGTATGAATGTGCGTTGAGCAATTGTTTTACAACTTTTAAACATGTGTGATATTTAACTTCTTACAATTTGTGTTATTCTGTTGAGAATAGGACGATGATAGGAAATGAAGTAATAATTTTGAATAATTTATTATAAGAATAAACTGTGATTAAATTATTGTTCATAAATTTAAAATTTAAAATTTGGAAACATCATTAAAATTTTTGTAACTCTAACTTTTAAAAAGCCCGGCTCAATGTGTTTGATATAGGAGAAAATTGATCCCTTTGACGGCTGGCTGGTCCAACCTGTCATTTCAGACACGTTGTTATGATATGTGGAAGATTTAACATTTATGTTTTAATTTTTTGAAATCATAGCTACGCTAGATGATTATTTCGATCGAATAGTAAAGCCATTGATTTTTTACTCATTATGAAATAGCTCTGTTAACTTATTGTTATAGTTTTGTCAATTATAGCATAACCTACAATCGCTGCTCTAGCGGACTTATGCTATTTATTTTAATGATGAAAGCACGAATATTCAGCAATATATCACTGAACATATATTTAATATCGAAAGAATCATTACCATTATCGCTGCAATTATCTTCGCTATAAACAATTGACACCACATTCACTTTGCACTGCACTTCATACTTGACGAAAACATGTAAATGTATTATTGTATAGCAGCTGATTGTGCTTCTTTGTCGCTCGCTCCGCGCTCTCGCTTTCACTTCAAGCCTTAAATGTAACGCCTCAGAGTGAGGTAACGCCGCATGAGTCATGTTTTTTGGTGCTTGCAGCCGGCTCCATCGAATTATTAGTGAAAAAAATTCAAATTGATAACTTTAAATTTTTGGAAATAAAAAATCTTAAAAAGTACATTTATTGGAATAAATAAGTATTGTTCAGTATAAGACACACTTAAAATAACTATTGATATACATGTGCAAGTAGATGATTTAAAGTTAAAAAAAATAGAAAAAAGACTATTAATTTGTTTAATATCTAATTATATTTTTTATTTTTATATTTATTTTATAACTTTTCAATATGGCTATCTAGTATGACTTATTATAATGTATTCAAATTGGGTAGATTTATTTAAGGAACAAATAATTTCTTTTAATTACTTTAAAACATAGCATTTACAATTTTTTCCTTGATTGAAAAATACAACAGATTCAAAGGCACTAAATTCAAAGCTATATTTCAAAAGAAATGTAATTTTAAGAATGCGCCCGTTACCATATTATTATCGTCAGAGAATTTGGTGTGCCTTCTTGTAGGGCATTTCCTTAGGAGTATTGTGAAGCAAAGTCCCTAAATATTTTATTCCATCCATGACCTCTTTTAAAAAGGAAAGATCTTTGCTAGCAACTATAAAAAATTGAAATAGAGCATATCCGAAACATGTTTATAATTAGTTTTAAAACAAATAAAGGGCTCTATAATACTCCTACATAGACACTAGAAACTATGTAAATGTGGCATATTTCATGTAAGCCACAAATTGAAGAATAATAAAAAAAACAAAAAAGATTAAAACGTAAATTTTTGGAATTTAAATCCCCTTTTTTAAATGTTTAAATAAAAAAAAATAATTTAGTGCTGCTGCTTAAAAGCTTTTGTGATTTTAATGTACGTAGTGTTTAAAGAATGAATGCAATAATTATAGTTTCTGCATTTTGGAAGGTGTTTCTGTTTCTGCATTTTTTGGTAATGGTTGTCCAATATGACCTACTAATTAGACAGTTATTTTGACGTGACAACGTCTTAAATTAGGTTGCGGCTCGGAGTCACTCATGAAAAAGTGTAACGCCCGGTAACGTTACGATGCCCGTCCAGTGGGTCCGCCGCACGGGATAAAGCAGATAACTGTGGGTCCGCCGCACGGGATAAAGCAGATAACTATGTTTATTCGTGAAAATGTGGAGTGCTTAGATTCATCATTTACAACAACTACAACAATAAAGGTAAATAATTGTACACTGATATTTCATTATCGTAAACTATGATTGATTGATTAATTGTTAGATTGACACAAAAGTTGAGAAACTGAGTTTATAGGTTATGTCATACTATTGACAAATGTTGATAGTGTTAAGTAAATTATTAGTTTAAATCACTCTGCAATCAATCGTAATTCAGTCGATTGAGAAGAAACAGCGCGTATTGCTAGTCAAACATTTAAAATAACAAATTATAACCTCTAACCTGTCATAACAGTGCGACCAAACAAACGAACTAAACCGACCAATCACCACGCGCGGTGTTAGAATTTAACTGTGTTTAGCAAGAATTTCAAATTCCAATTTTAGTAAATGTTTTATTCAACTTTACCATTTACAATAACAAATTTTAATTAATTTCAAATTATGTACAATGTTTTTAGTAAACAAAATATATTTCTATAGTTAAAATTTGTGCAATTCTTATTTTTATTCAATTCCTTGTTCCTATTGTGCAATTTAATAATATTCATATCAATAAATATTCTACCGAGAAAAAGACGTTGTCACGTAAAATCTTCGCCCGTAAAACCGACTTTACAGGCAACCATAATTTTTTGTATTTAACAACATTAAATTTATTTTTTAATGATAAAGAGCCAAAAACTTTTAAACAGTCAGTCCTAATATTATTAAACAAATTGTATTTTATCTTAAAAGAACTATTTGCCAACAAGGAATTGACGCAATGATGTTCTTTTTCTAGTTAAAGATGAGGCTTACATTGACCCAGCTGACTACATCTTCCAACACAGTGAATACCATGATGTGACTTTCAATGTGGGAAGCAATAATGACAAAACTGTAAGTAATTTAAATGCATGGCTACATTTTACTGAGTCATAGTAAATTGATTGTTGATGTTGAAGTTAGTCAAATGAGATGGAGTACAGGCAAATCTTTAGAAAATTCACATTTATAGGATATTTTTCTTGAACACAGAAAAATAAAAAAGCAAAATCACTCCAGATTTAAAATAATCACTTTCGGCAATAGGAATCTTGTAATCAGGTACAAGGAAAAATAGCTGAAGGTAAGGATATAAATTTTGTTTAGTACGTATGTGAATTATTATGATGTAAAATGACATTTTGTGTGCAATAAATATGTAAATTATATAAAAATAAGTTGTATTATATAAAAATTATATATATAGATATATATATATATATATATATATATATATATATATATATATATATATATTAAATTGTATAAATGGCAATAGCCTTATTTAATTTCAATAAACATTGGATCGCAAAAAGTACTTGCTCCGCCGGGAGTCGAACCCGGATCTCTCACTTGCCGTGAGAGATATATATATATAAAATATTCTTATTGCACTGCACCAACTCATCAATATTTTGAATTTATAGCAAAAATATGTGAGCATAAAGTGGAATAATTGTTAAAATTAAATTTCCTTCCAGAAAATCCTTGAAGTGACTAAAAACCACCCTTTTCTTATTGCTGCAAATTTGGTGATATTGCATGGTCCTCCAAAGGATTATTCTGTCACTGCCACCTAAGTATCCACAGGATAGCTCGAGAATGGATTGAACTAGAGACTTTTTATATTGCAAAAACTTTCATTTCTTCATAGGCAAGATCGTGTTTAGTGATGGTGCATTTGTATATATCAGATTTAGCACAATTTTAGTGGTCTATTACTCAGGTGAATGTCCTTATTTTTATAAACATGCCACATCAAGTTCAATGAATACATGTCCGTTATGTGATTTCGCTAGTTTTATTAAAATTCAAAATATCTTTATTCATTTTCTGTATGGGTGAATATTATCAACATTTCTCATAAAATGAAAACTTAAAAAGTAACTTACTAAAATAATATGATATTAATTACACATTAATTAAACATACAACTCATTATCCACGTGTTTGCATTTTTATTTAGTAATTATGTCTTCAAAAGAGTAAAGGGGATGTTCAAAAGAAGTTTAGCTGAATGAAATAATTAGTTATTATGTATATTAAAAAAATCTTGAATATTGATTTTATTTCGTCTGCAATGTGTTTAAAAAATACTATTCAACTATAGTTGGGTCTTTTTCATGATTTCAAGTCTGTACCGTTCATTGGTGAAATTGATTCTAGTAAGGTAAGTCCAGGTTTTTGCATTCTTTAAAGGTAAATTGTGTTCTTTTATATATATAGTGATAAACACGGACGTAGCCAGCAAGAGGGTCCAAAGAGTTTGGAACCCCCCTAAATTTTTAAAATTACATTTTTAGTAAAAGATTATTATTATTTAAATAATTCAGTATTACTAACATGTACTGTTGAAAGATTGTTCTCACCAAAGAAACGAGCCAAGAACGTTTTAAAGACCAAAATGTGGCCTTTCTCTGCCACTACTAGAAAATATCAGTTGTCAGAACCCCCCAAAAATATTTTCCTGGCTATGTTCTTAGTGATAAATATATGTTAAGCATAAATAGTTATAATTTGATACTATTTAAATTTATTTTTGACAGAATTTGTTTCTTAGTCCTAACATTATTTGAAGAACTTTGTATTCTTAATATGGGTTTGAGGTTTTCTGTGAAGTGATCTCATAAATACTCACACCATAAAATATATTATGGGAGTCTTTGAACATGAAATATATTATTATTATTCCCTTAAATATATTATAAGAAAACCAAGATGGCAGTAGTAGTGTTAACAGTGAAAATTAGTGCTCCCTAAAGTTAAGCGTTTTCTACTGAAATAGTCGCTCACACCTACCTTGTGATGTAACCTTCAAGTCACAAAATATAACTGTAAGTAAATCAGTATAAAAATATTTTCAAAAGTGATGAGAGACAATATCAGCTTACTGGCCAACTGCAGCTTATTCCCACTGAAGGCCAACCAACACTTGTAAAACAGCTGTTGACTCCAGCCAGACAGCCAAGCATTTTGTTAACTCACTGGTGGCTGCCTTGCTGTTTATTTACTTAAATTACAGTTTTTATTCACTTGATCACTATTTTAATTTCTGAATTGAGAAACTCTACCAAATCTCAAGTCTAAAAAGTTATTTTAAAACCCACTATTTTCTATATCAATAAACCAACATAACTGATTTGAAAAAACAAATTTCTAGAAAACACTGAATGTTATATTATCTGTACAAGAGGAAACAGACAAACCTGTATAAAGAACTGATTTGTTAAATTAACTGACATTGTTCTTTTAGTAAACTGACAAGTATAACATCTGGCATTGTACAAGAGCAGTGACACCTACCTACTGACAATATTATTGGCCGATATTCCTACAGAGCTTACCTCAACAACGCTGACTAAACTGTCAGTTTGTAGACTGCCTCACTCACTCTTCTTACAAAACAAAACTACTCCCATGGTTCTTCAACTTATCGTATTGGGGACTTGTTGTAATCAGAGTCTTGGAAATCAAACATACTCACTTAAATTAAACCTGGAATTTTAAATTTTAACCCTGGGAACCAGCCAAACCCAGTAGAAAAAAAAAATGAATTCTAGATCTTTTAAATCCTGAAAATTTAAATACAGTCAAACCCAGCATTAAAGAATTAACTTTATTACATTTCAATTTTTATGATTTTATTTTTTCAATTTTGACAATAGGAATTAGGCAAACCAAGCTCAAAAAAACTACATTAAACTTATTAACAATGACCAACTAAACTGGGAAATCTGAATATTCATTACTCCAGCAACTAGAGCCATACTAAAAAAAATGTACCATCTGAAAGAAAAGGTATTTGTAAAACTTAAAAGCCATTTACCATGGCCTGCTTACATTGAAAAAATTGAAAAACCTGAGTCAGATATCATATGGTATTCTTTGGTATCAAACCGACAGCCACCTGAAGTGCAAGAGACATAATTACCTACAAAACTCATCTAGACAAGGAAATCCATATAAAGCAGTAAAAAAATCTTGGGTTTCTGAAATCACTGGAAGATGCTGAGAAATATGTGGCTTCCCAAATGGGAGGGGAAGACATCTTTGTTGATGAGGGTGAGACCTTGTTAGACTTTGAATATATTCAAGAATTAAATGATTCCCTCCACCCAGTGGCGCATCCAGAAATCTTCTCTGGGGGGTGTCCGGTACACTGTTAAGTTGGTGGTATGGAGATATCCCCAGACCAGTAGGGGGGTCAGGAGCGCTTCCTCGGGAAATCTTTGAAATATTAGGTCCTAAAATGGTTAATTTTAGTATCTTTGAACTGATAGATGGAGGGTCAGAGTGTATAAAGTCTGTCTGTCCACATGTGTTTTTTATTTTTAAAACCATATCTCATAATCTGTTGGAGCAAATAACAAGAAACATGGCAGTTATATTAAGCTAAATAAAGAGAAGGTTTAAAAAAATTAAATACATATTATTACTTTCCACTTCAAAACGGCGGCATTAAGTTTTCAAACTTTGATATTCTAAAAACTGTTAATCCCACTTAAAAATTACATGAATTACCTTTATTGCACATTTAATGAAAAAAAAAAATTAACAATACCAAATTTGTTAAAATAGGTTGAGAAATAATATAATTACATCAATTTTAGTTTGTGAGTGTTTATGCTTTCTTACATGTATAAGGTATATTTTTAAGTACAAGTTCTAATTGTTTGCTATTTATTAGTTTTCACATCATTAACAGCTTTTTTGTAACTAATAATACAAAATTATCAGTTACTTCCTTAACCATAGTATTAGAGATAGTTTAATTTCAACACTATGATGTGGTGTTGTAAGTATTCTTTTAAATTTGGTTTTGACTGGTGTTCACTGGCACTATTTATTGCATTACAATAGTAATTATTTAAAACATAGCTATACACAGCAATGAGGAGTATGCTTTTTATGACATTTATTACTATTACACTATTACTAGTTATGAATAACTTAAATCTATTCATTTCTTCACTAAAGGCTCTCTGATATATTTTATTAAATAATTTAATCTTCATGAAGATGTGCCTACTTTTTGAGTTTCACAAACTTACAGAAACTTGATTAAGTAAATAATTATTCTTTTTATTGAGGGTATGAATATTGTGCCTAAATTTAAAATGGTACAAATTTTCCTTAACATTAACTAGACAACAATAAATATACATACTGGAAAATGTCATTATTTGAAGTTATTTAAAAATGGGCAAACATGACTGACTCTTTCTGGTATAGATTTAATTGTCCTCAAAGCTTTCTTTTTCCAAATAAAAATTATATCTACATGACAGCTGTTGCCCCAAAGTATAATTCCATACAGGAGATGAGAATTAAAAGAACACATAGTCCGTCTAATCAACATTGATGAAGTAACATAATTGTTTAGTTTTCTTATCAACTAGGTAACCCTAGATAACTTTTTTCACAGACTATTAATATGTGAGTCCCAACTTAACCTGCTATTCAGAAGAATGCCAAGTAATTTAACAGGTGTACTATTTTGAACTATTTTCCAATTCAGAGACAAAATGATTTTTTCAGTTTTACTATTATTTACCATCAATACATTTGGTATAAACCATTCCAGAGCCATATCTGTAGAATTATTTTGTTCAATTATAAAATTATCTAAAGTTTTGTCACAGTTTAAAAGTGTCATATCATCTGCTTATAATACAATTGGACATGGCATGTTGAATGATAAATCATTCACAATTATAAAAAGGAAAGTTCCTGCTACTGACCCTTGTGGAACTCCTTTCTCTGTAATTTTAAAATAAGATTTTTTGTTATTTACTATCACCATTTGTTTTCTTCCACTTAAATATAATTTTAAATAATTGTTTTCTTAATTTTTTTATTCCATAGTTTTGCAGTTTACCAATGAGTATGATATGTGAAATACAATCAAATGCTTTTGTTAAGTCAATCAAGGTAGCAGAGAATATTAATCTATTTTCAAAGTTGTATAACACCTTTCCTACAATATTTTCTAGAGCCTTGACTGTGTTAAGACCTTTTATAAAACCAAATTGTTCTTTTAAAATGTACTTGTTTTCATAAAAATAAACATTTACTTGCTCTTTAATGAGGCTATTTATTGAATAATATATAGCCTACTCATCTATTACTTGAATTTTGTATATAGTTTTAAATATAGTTAAAATTTCTTTTCTCTTCATCTACTTTTTGTATATACTCTTTATATAGATGGTAGTATCCATTGCTTACAAAAAGCTTTGGATTATCCTTAACAAAATAGCATAGCTCGTACCCCACCAGACCCACCAGAGTAAGGATTTTCAATTCACTGAAAAGAGGTTTACAAGTCTCAAACCTCCTACGTCCTGAGATGATTCGCAGACACCACTTCTGGAGGACAAACACTCTATTGAAATTTACCAACCTGGATAGACTCCAGAACATCAACCCATACCTCAAACCTCAAACGATTCAACCCGAGAAAAATATACTGTTCATAGAACATTTTGGCTACAGACCTTGGCGAGATGGTTGAGTGTAAATCGCATTGTATGAATCCTTTTACAGATGTATTCCACATGGCCGCTTCTGTGAGTCTATTATCGATATATAAACCCGGAAATTTAACTGAAAATCTTGCTTGGCTTCCTCACTTCCCAGTTTGATAAGACCTTACAATGTTTATGTTTTTGAGTCCTGTGGATAAGGTTATGTCTAGGACTTTTCGTCTAGTTCTAAAGGTGGGACTGGACCCTCTATTTTCTAAGACTAAATCATTACAGAACATAAACTGAAGGAGTTCCTCACCTCTTGGGTTTATGTTTGTGCTTCCCCAGAAGGTATGGTGAGCATCGCAGTCACAGCCGAGAATGAGGGCTGAACCTCTATCTCTGCAGCTCTGCAATAGCCTTTCTATTTCTTTTGGTGGGCAGCTTGTTGACGGGTTGGGGAAGTAGGCTGAGGCTATGAGTCGTCAATCCCCTGATGCAACCTCTGTTGATCCAATGTTCCTGGATTAGGGCGATATCCAGGCCTGTTGAGATAAACCTCCTACCCAACATGTCGGTTGCGCCCTTAGCATGGTGAAGGTTTATCTGTATGAGGCGTATACTTACGCCTTTTTTCCACCTCCCACTGGTGGTCCATCCCCGTCCTTCCTTTTGGAGAGTTTGGGGACACTGTCCCCTTTTTTCCCCTGGTCGAGACGGATGGTCCTTGCAGAGAGGGTCCCTTCTTCAGGAAGAGGGGTCAAGTTGGTTTTTTCTTTCTGGACCGCTGCACTGGCTTGTGGAGTAGACCTCTCAGATAAGGTATGTACAGATTGCTCTGATAGCTTTACGGTCTCCTCCACTTCCATCTCTTCAGTGGTGCTTTTATCCGTGGTGACTGTCTCAGATTTCTTTGAAGTCTCCTCTACCTTTTTAGGTTCCTCAGTGTTCCCTTGGATGTTATTTCTTCAGTCTTAGCTGAATTTGTCCAAACTTTTAGCTGATCCATGGACCATCTTTCTCAAGTTTGCTTGCTGTGACACAGTCGACTGCCAGGGTAAGCAGCACTGACTTTCCCTCGTTGCTTCTACGCAGGACGTTACATTACCTGACAGATAGCTCTTTATTGTGTGCTTTTAAAACTTAAAACTATTAGGAAGATAGGTAGTCGTGATTCTTGCACGTGGAATTTCTCCCTCTGGTACAATCCTCTGAATGGCCCCCTCCCAAGGCTTGAAGGGAATCTTGCTTTCCTTTCAGCCATTCAGCGGTGTTGTTGTCTTCACAAGTAAAGATCAGAACTCCTTGTCTCCTGTTGATCACATACAAACTTGGAGAGTTGGGACTCTCCTGTTCCTCCACAATCGCTTCCAGGATGAAGTTCTGGATCTCTTCCATCTGTTCTGTTGAGAGTAGGGACTTGGGAAATTGGAGTGTAAAATCCCCACCCTTATACCGTCTACTGCTTGTTTGTATGAAGGTTTCTGGGGTTGTGCAGATTGGTCCTTATGTTCCCCCTAACTCGCTTTGTTTTTTGTTTTCTTTCTCCGATGATCTTCTGGTGTGGAGCCATCAGCGTGAGGTCTTTTTGATTTTCCCTCTTTTTGTTTGTTTAGAAGTTTATTTTGTTTTTCTTGAATTGGTTTTAAGGCCAATTCCCTGGCTTCTTCCTGAGAGTAATCTCTTTTCCGGAACTACGCCATTCGTTTCCTGGCGGCTCCACCCACTTTAGGCAATTCAGGGAGCAGCCTTTCGGCTTCTGCTCCCTCTATCTTTTGGTGGTCGCCCTCCAGTATGGCATCTTCCTCAGATGTGTCGACTCTGGCTGAGTCGGGGGTTTGAGGACTTCTACTAGAAAGTCCGCCTGTCTTTAGTGTCTGTTCAGGACAGCTAGGGTCAGAGCGTGTTACCAGTCCCTTTAATTTTTTGTGGATTTTCATCCACTTTTTGAGTGCTGCTAGAGGTCTCTGGTTTATTTAAATCTTTAGGTATTCCTTTACTCACTGTTTTCCCACAAGTAGCAGAGATCTAAAGGTCACCCCCAAGCATTGTCCCGCTCTACTTGAGGAATGCTATGTAAACTGGAGGTCGCCAGGTATCCAGAGTTCGCATATCAATGACCAAGCACACCCTTGATCACGCAGCCCTTGGCATATGCTGTTCTATCTTGGCTTGGATAAAGAAAGACATCTAGGTTTTAGTATAGTAGAGTATAGTTGAAGCCAGATTTTTGGGAAATTTTCCCGATAGGTGATGGTAGTACGAAATGAAAAAATGAGTGTGGTAAGGATAGTCAGAAAGAAGCCTGCCAGATCAGCTCAGCCTGATCGGAATTATCAAAGAAGACAAGATTTGGATCAAGCAGTTCCCAGGTGCGCGCGCACGAAAATACAGCACTTGAGAAGAGGAAAGAAGGCTGTGCTTGTGCTTCATGGACGCTCTGGCTAGGCACATGTATTGGGGTATGAAGACCCTTCCACTTCCAAACCCAAAATAGAGCCTTGAGGAACGCCACAAGTAATGGCTCTATACGATGAGGAAACTGTTTTGGCCATTGTGGATTTTGACGGTTTGAATTCCTATCAGATAAATACGATTTCATGAACTGAAGAGAGTGACCTCTAACTCCATGTTTATTTAGTTTTTCAAGGAGAATATTGTGATCAGCGGAATCAAATGCTTTGCTTAAATCACAGAAAACACCAAGAGAGTGAAGTCTATTGTCCAAAGAAAGCGCTAGTTCTTTTATAAAATTGAAGATGACTGATGTAGTGGATTTCCCTTGGCGGAAGCCATGCTGCTGAGTAGAGAGAATGTTGTTGATTTCTAGAAAAGTTTTTAACATACTATTGATTCAAGAATTTTTGAGGAGGACAGAATTGAAATTGGTCTATAGTTTTCAGGTAGATGTTTACTCCAACATTTGTAGTCTGGAATGGTTTTCTGATTTTTAAGAGGGTTGGAAATACAAATATCTGAAGATAAACTTGAATTACAAATATGAGAGAATACAATTTGACAGAGAATGTGGCGAAAAGGCAAACTCCCAACATATTTTGTTTTTATTTCCAAGGGAAAGAGACAATTGCCTTTGCATGTAGTCCTAAAAGAACCTTGGCAACTCCCTTACTTATGTTTGTGCCCTCAGAATCTGAGACTTTTACAGAAACCAATGAAATTTGATGGGTTAGCGTCGGAAATATAATTTACTCGAACCAGCTGCAGTAATACACTTTCAACACCAACTAAATTGCGTGCAAAGTAGTGATTAACTACTAGCAGTGCAGATATAAAGTCAAAGTAGTCCAACTTATTAAACGTATAGTAAAACTGTTATGAAATCTAACTCTATGTCTTTTGACAGAAGTAGGTTTCCCAGAGCTGTGTATGTATGTAAGTATATTTTCTTGATCTGGATAAAAGGCAAAATCAACTATGGAGCAAAAAATACTAAGACATGAGTACATTGTAGTAACTATAAATACAAACTTTTTAATATATTTTCTTGATCATGGCAAGAAAGCAAACGCAACATTGCCATAAAAAATATAATTCAATAGAATCAGAGGTACTCACACGTGTGCAAAGCCTACAAAATTGCATGAAAAGACGTGGGTAACTGTTCGTAACAATATTATAAATGCGAAAGTGCCTTTGTTTGTTTTGCTTTCTCTTAAACTATTCAACCGATTGTACTGAAATTTTACATGAACATTCTTACGGTTCCTGGTATAATTATAGGCCTATTCTTATTTTGAAAATCCCTCTGGGCCACTCCACTGGTCTCTAAATTACGAAATCCCCATCTTGGTTTCTAAAGTTGTGAAATATTAATATAAAGAATCTGTTAAATTTAATCAACTGTTCTGTGTAAACATTGTTTTTTTGATAGCACAGCTGTATGTTTGACTAATTTCTATTTGTTTTGATTTATAGTGTGTAAGCGTAGATTAAGCTTGGCAGTAAAAACATTTCATATTTCAGCCTTTTCTAGTTGTAATATAATTTTGTTCTTATTTCTGTGGCTTTGTTTTAATTGTTGTCATTTACTTATTTGTTATATACCTGTTATTTGTCTAAAATTAATTAAAAAATAGTATTTACTTTGTGGTGTAACTGTTTTGGCTACCACATTTGTCTATCTACACTTTAGCTATATGTTATTGTTACGTTTGTATTATATGACTTGTATCAATGCTTTTGTAGGTTTTGTTACCCTAAAAATAATTTTCTTCTTATTCTGAATGTCAGTATGATTATTTATAACATTTTTTTGCAGGAGACGATCAGAGCAGTGAAAGTTCACCTCATAGCCCACAGTCCTGTTTTCAGACAGCTACTGTTGAACAATAAGGCCAACACTCGAGTTTGCATTTCTGATGTCAGTCCTGAGATTTTCAAGCTAATATTGAGGTAAGCTCTTTTAAAATAATTTACCCTACACAATGAAAATACAGTTCAAAATTGTTAACCTTTAAAAGACCAAGTGTATTTGAAATTCAAAATAAGTATAAACAAAGAAGCCTGTTGAAACATGAACTTAGTGAGTACATGCAATTTCCTTTAGAATTGATTCTTTCACATTGTTTTATTTGATTCATGAGGTATTTATAAAACAGTCACATTGTTTTGTTTATTTCTAATTTTGATTTTTTGTATGTATACATATACTGTTTTGTTCCTTTTTGCGTTGTTCATTGTATTATCATTTGTTTTGTTACATTATGATAGATGGTAGAAGTTATGTGCAGCAGTATTGTTGTTAGATTATGTGTATTAACAGAATTGAGAGAAATTTAGTATGATGAACTGTTTCTTTTAGAAAGTGTATCTGTTCCAGACATGTATATGGAGGAGAGATCTCAAGCCTCGATCCCTCAACAGCTGGGCAGTTGGCCTTGACCGCTGATACTTTTAATATCCGCCCATTGGTGAAGAAAGCTTGCATGCTGATAGTACCGAAGTCAGCAAATGATGTGTTCCCAGCACTGCTGTGTGTGGCCAACATATCCTGTCCTGAGCTTGAGCCTCAAGTTACCAAGGTTACATTACAAGTTCTATGAGTTTACATTATTTTTTTGTGCTTACAGACAGTGGTGAACTTTACTATGGCGCTGCACAATTTGGCCATTCATCCCTTTACGCTAGGTGTTTTAAAAGGAAACATCCTAACGTAATATGGAGCTTTTAATTTTCCTTTATACACACTTTTTTCATTGCTTTTCATTAAGAATATGACTAAATTAATTGCCGGATATAATTTTTTTCCTGGTCAAATTTAATATCAAAATTTACTATGATTTAAGATGTTATATAGTTTTGTAATAATTATGTTATTAACATATCTTGTAGACATATATAATATAAAGATAAGTAAAGTAACTACAAGATATTATTGTTTACTCTATTTTAATGGAATATGTTTTGTATAAGGTTTTTTTTAAAAAGTAGAAGGAATTTTTAATTTTTGCGGGTTTGAAGAATCTGACTGTCAAGATTTTTTTATTATTTTGGTATTCATGTTCCTGGAGTATAATACAATTTCTAGGTGTATTCATTGTTTACTTTTTCAATTTTAGCTGCTAAGGTTAGACGTGTTTTATGAATTCAGCGATTTCCATTAAAAAATGCATCAAACAATTTTGTATCATGTGAAAAATGAAATAAATTGTAACATTGTGTGGCAAATGTTAACAAAGGCCTATGATGAGTATGCTATGAGTAAAACAAGGGTTTATGGTAATATAAAACCTTTAAAAGATGACCGTGAAGACAATGAAGATGACAAACGCTACAGGCACCCTAGCATATCAACAACCAATGAAAACGTGAAAAGAAATTAAGTGAAAGAAATGGTTTATGGGCGATTACCGTATTATGATCAAATAAGGTGCTGATGATGTAGACATATCAATTGGCTCTTGCCAAGAAATTTTTCAAATGTTTTGGGTATGAAACATTTCGTAGCAAAATTTGTCCAAAATAGAATTTTGAACAAAAACAGTGGCGAATAGAAGTTGATCAGGAGTTACTAAATAAAGTAAATGACTATGCAGAATTACTGAAACGTGTTATAACAAGTGACAAAACTAAGGTTCAATCATCCCATTGGAGCCATTCTAGATCGCCAAGACCGAAAAAAGCTTGACAAGTGCAATCGAACGTGAAGGTTATGCTTGCTGTGTTTATCAATTATAATGGCATAGTGCATCATGAATTTTTGCCATAAGGCCAAACAATCAATAAGGAGTAATACCAGCAAGTTCAATGTCGTTTGCGTGAAGCAATCCAAAGAAAAAGAAAAAAAACCTTGATTTGTGACTTGAAACAATTCATGACTTTTGCACCATGACAGTACACAGTATTGCCAGAAAAGTAATGTAACGATTCCCCAGCATCCATATTCCCCAGACATACCTCCATGTAACTTTCTATTTCCAAAAATAAAGAGAACCTTAACCCTCAGATATGTGCTGGGGTGGATTTCAGCCCAGGCACTTCTTTCTTACCTGTAGAACGCAAAATTAAATGCTGTCTAATTTAAAATTCCATATACCTTTCAGTCAGCACTTCCCCTACTAAATGTTCAAGGTCAACCAATTTTTACCACCCACTTGCGTTGCCTATGTTCATTGTCTGGGGTGCGTTTGACCATATTCGTGTGATTACGTCCAGCAGATACATTTTGTACAAATATTTCTCTAATTTGTTTTATCCTTTTTGTTACTACTGTTTAATTTTTATTTATACCTTTGATAAAGATTTAATGGTTTATTCAATAATAAAGTGTTTGTTTTGGTGCAACATGGATAACTTTACGTGAGAAGAAGAGAGACTACGGAGTCTGTTTGATAGTTGCTGCTATCAATACACTAATCAATCTATAGGCAAAACATGCCACATGAAACTCCTATTAAGAGAAGGGCATTTGTAAAGCAGCTAGCATTATAGCTAACAAAGCCACACTTGCTATCAAGATGTTCTCTTTAAGGCTTAACTCCCCATGTAAAGGAAAAGGTTAGAAGGGTCAGAAGCATTAAAAAAGAACCCCAGAGAATAGAGGTAGGAAAATGTGTATAACATACATACTATATACATATATATATTGAATAATATGAATAATTGAACAATGTATTCCATTGCAAATTGGTAGAGAATTCTGGGACAAATACAAACTAAACCATTATCCTCCCAAAGTAAATTATCATCATTATTATTATCATTTAAATGTTTTCGCTTTTCCATAATTATCTCTCAAATTCTAAAAATAAAAGAAAAATTCAAATAGAAAAACAGAAGCAGAACATATAATTCCAAACAACATCGGTCCAAACTGATTATATTCAGTCAAAACATTTATCAGCTATATAGAAACAAAATAGAAACAAATGAATCAAAACTCTTGATTTTAATCATGACTCGACTGTCTTGACAAACATGAGAGCTTTTTTCTGAACAAATAAAAACACAAGGCCTATACATTTCTAATTAGGAGTATATAGATAGAAGAATTATATTACAGTGGATTTTCATCTATATAAGCAACATTTTAAGAATAATACTGTAAATCTAGAAATATAGTCATAGCATATATTTTATGTGCAAAATTGCTGCAATAAAAATCTGCCTAATATTATTTTTCATACTGGGGGTAAAAAAAATCCCTCCATCATTGCTGTGCTTATAATTGTGCCGTTCAAACTGACAGCACATCTGCGACTGTGGATTCTGCAGTTCAGTGTGAGCCTGTGCCATCGCCAAAAAAGGTTGCAGACAGTCTAAAAACTACTGTAGAGGTCTTTGAAGTTGAAAAACTATTGCTTGAAACTGGAAAATAAAGAGAAGGAACCCAAAACCAACTTGTGCAAAAGTTTCTAACAGACAAGAAAATAAGAAAAGGTCAGAATTAAGAGCTCCTAAGCGACAAAATGTAACCACCTTTCCAGATGCCCCTAAGATACATCATGGCAAAGACAAAAAGTAAGTTAGCTTGGAGGAGAAATCTGTGATAAAACTCCATCCAATTGCCTAAAACACCTTGTTTTGAAAATGGTTGTAATCAGTGGAGACAGCCACACTCGCCTCATCGCTATCCTCATGGGTAAGTTGATTACTCTTGGAACTAATGTGAGTGGTATCTGTTAGCCTGGTCTCAGATGCTTAACATCTTCTGCACTGCACTATCAGACCACCACAGACTGGGGCATACTTCGAGGTGCTTAAATTAAAGACTGGCCACAGGCCACACATACACTCTAACAGAAATAAAGGAAAAACAAAGACCCCGTTTTAGTGTATCCCTACAAATGGCTAAAAATAGGTCAAGTAATCAAAATCAAGTTGTAGCTCCTGCAACTCAGATATTATAATTCCAAGCTAACAGAGCAAATAGAAAATACGTCAGTGGTTTGCTTGGAATACTGTCTTCAAACTGACTAAAAGCCCGCGCCTCTTAACTCAAAGCCACGAGTCAAGGATGAGACATGTGAGGAGTTTTTTTGCCAAAAACATCGTGTTTTTTCAAGGACCACATGATCAAGCATTGCAACTGCTTGACAGAGAAAAATAACTCACTGCCTATCTTTCATCCTCGATCTCCTGTGCAGGCTGAAGTCCACCAACCACTACAATTTTTATTGCCACAGCAACATGATAAACATTAAAATCATAACCAGTCCTTTGATTGAAATCCCCTTCTCAAAAAGACCGTATACATCATTTTAACAGTCCTTCATCAGAATGTAGATAGAATTAGTAATAAAATTGACCGTTTAAAAACCATTTTCTCCAAATAGTGAAGCCACACTTAAATTGTACTAACAGAACATGGACTGACTCAAGATCACATCAGTAACACTCGACTTGAAGATTTCTGTTTGATAGCAGAATATAGTCGACAAAATCATTTGAAGGGAGGTGTTGCAATTTATTGTCAAGCATCTCTAAGCGATCAGGTGGAAATGGTACAAGTGCTGAATTTTCAGTTATTGAACTTGTGTGCGAGATAGCCATGGTGCAAGTGAAAACTTTAAACTAA